>NC_056743.1:722793228-722893228 GCF_019279795.1 Protopterus annectens | reverse complement strand
ACACATATATATATATATATATATATATATATATATATATATATAAGCGCTTTATAATCTCGAAATACTAAAATGTCAAATTTCAGTATCTCGAGACTATAAAGCCGAATGTTTACAATAGCAAAAGTTCATAATCGCGAATTAGAATATCTCAAATTCGCAGTTATGACCTTACGCTACGTAATGTCTGGGATTGTGTGTTGATTGTGCGTGGTGCTATGTGTGGATCTAGGTGTTATGTCAGGTAAGTGGGTGTTTTGTAAGGGTTTTGAGTGGGAGTTAGAGTGTATGTGAGTGTGCTGATATGTTTGATGCATGTGTGAGGGACTGGAGAATGTGCGTGTGTGCGTTTGCTTTTGTTTCCTGTTGATGCGATCTCGGAGTTAGTATATATAAGTGGGGGGTGGGGGCACAGCCCCCCACATGGGGTGTGCAGGGGGGCTTGCCCCCCTGTTTATGTGTGTATGAGTTGTGTATGTGTGCAATTTTGTTTGTTTTTGTTGTGATGTGGGTGTTGTGCTGTATGTATGGTGTAGTGTGTGCGGTTTGTTCGGTGTTTTGAATTTCGCAGTTTTGGGTTCAGGGTTTTATTGTTTCAGTGTTTTGTGGATTCGGTTTCATGGTCTTGAGACATTGAAATTCGATATTTCAGTATTTCGAGATTATGAAGTTAATCTATAAATATATATATATATATATATATATATATATATATATAGATAGATAGATAGATATATATGTATATGTACATACACACATATTAGTAGCGGGGATGATAGGATTGCAAGAACCATACCTCCACCGCGCGCACACACACACACACACACACACACACACACACACACACACACACACACACACACACACACACACACGCGTGCGTGCAAAATGCTTTTTTTCTAGGCATTGTATCCAGTTTTAAACAATGATTGTATTCAAGCCATGTCACAGTTTATGAAACAGTTGTAGTTTCATTAGAAAGTTGGTAATTCCATTTGTTCACAATTATTTGGCTGAACCATTTGTCACATTTAAGACTTTTGTAAGAATATCAAGAAATCATTTAGAATATTTTTAGTCTGTCTCCTTAATGCCAAGATATTTCTGAAAGGATGTATCACTGAAAGTCTTAAATAAAATAGGTATATTTCATTTATCTCATTTGTCTCCTACTTATTAAAATTCGATCTGTGATCTAAGGAAAAGAAATTCAGGGCCTTACGCACCACTGAAGAAGTATATACTGAACGTTAACAGTTGCTTCTATGACCATTGAAAGTTTCCTTTTCAGAGGAGGTCACTGTAGGAGAAAGTCTTCTTTCCCAAAGCTACAACAATCTCAAATATAGAGATGAGTGGATAAATACTCTTGTGTGGGTTTGTAGGCTGTGCTTCTTAAATAGGAATACATGGTCTGAATTTTGCTTCAGTTCTTTTCAGCTTCAACTGGAATTGAAAGCTCTGACACTGCACTCACAGCCATGACATGGAATCACTTGTTTTTTTGTTTTTTGTTTTTTAATTCTAGAAAACCTGTCATGTCCAAACTGACATATGCCACAGGTGCTGTGATTGGAGACTTAAACATAATGGAATATGGTTAGCTCAAACTGTTCCTTTACCTTGAGAGACTGTCCTTAAAAATCTTTTTACTTATTCCATGGTCAATTTCTTTTATATGCAGTTAGATTTTCTTTTTCTAAAGGCAACTTCTTGCCACACAAACAATATAGCATAGTCTCTCCTGCTTCTTCTCAAAACATTAGAGTCAGTATACAATTTTAGTTGAAAAACAATGCCGTCATTTATTTTGATCCTAATAATGAACATTTAATATTACACCTCAAGAAAGAATTATCACTTTTCATTTCAGTCTCAGCGTCATCTTCATTAGTTTCTGAGCCATATTCAAGGATCTTCTTTTTTATACTTGTGTTTTCCTTCCCTTTCAATTCACTGCATCCAGTTCAACAGCCAAAAGCCATACTTATCCAAGTCAGGCTGACTAAACACAACACAAAATAAGCTTTTTTTTCTGGTGGTAAAGCATTTAAAGTTTCTGGGCATGGATTATGAAAGGCTACACCCCCTTAACTTCAAGCCTTTTTAAATATCAGTACTTTTAACAAGCTTTGCTTGACTACCAGAAACCCAGGTGTAAGATATAATATAAATCACAGACCATTATAATTACAGTTTACACATACAAAGGAAGTTTTATTATTTTACAGAGAAGTAGTCTAACACAAGGTCGGTACTTGGACCGCACAATGACTTATTTCTACAACTAGGTGTTGATATGTACTCTTGATATGATGGATAGCTGCATGGCTTACAAATAGGATATGGCAAGTATCATACAGCAATGGACAGGTGAAATCCTTGGTTACAGTTAGGGTGTCCCACAGTACTCTGTCTTAGGCCCTTACTTGTTTAAATTGTATCTTTCAGACCTAACTTTTTCATCTGAGGTGTTCTACAATCTATATGCAGACAACCTGAAATTGGGTAAACTGATTGCATGTGTTACAGATAAGGCATGTCTGCAAAATAACTTGACTAAAGTGACCATTTGGGCACAGGAGAATAATATGCTGATAAATACATCAAAAACTAAGCATATGAGATTTGGGAGGCATAAATTGAAAGGTGATACAGCACACAGTGATTGAAACTGGAGACTCCTTTAAGGACCTGGGTATATGGGTAGATTCAGCTAGGAGTTTTTCTAATCATATCAACCAATTGGTTAATGATAGTTATAGAACTATAGGTTGTATAAAAAGATTTATAAAGTCTAAAAAATCAAAAATAATGAAGTCAGTGTTTGTTAGTTACATTAGACCCAAACTTGAGTATGGAATAACAATATGGAAACCCTATAAGAAAACAAGCATGAGTAAACTGGAAGGAGTACAACGGAAATATACCAAGGGTATCCATGGATGTGAACATTTAATTTATTATGAAAGACTAAAATATCTGAACTTGTACAGTGTCTCTTACAGATATCTAAGAGGCATACCTCTCAACCTCACACAGCAAGAAATCTGGGCAAAGCCATAAATAAAAGTGGGACAAAGGCACAAAAATAGGGGAAATTTTTAAATATACTGCTCTTACAAACTTAAAAAGTTGATAGAATAAACAGGTTTTGCATTAGTATGAATTTTCTGAATGATATGAGGTCTGAAACTCAAATGTCTGTCATTATTTTCTAACTTCAGTCTTTAATGATTTGCCACTAATTTGCCAGAAAAAACACAATTTTATGGAAAACGGACCAAAAATATGAGGCAAAAATCTGGACATTCTGCAAAAATCGGTACAATTGAGAGGTATGCTAAGAGGTGATCTTATGCAGGTATATAGGGCATTTAGTGACAACTACCTCTGGGAATGTTTGGGATTAACAAAAAGTACTAGAGCATCATCAGACAGCCTATGTAGAAGATTCTATAGGAATGAGTAGTGTACTCATTGGTTCTCTGGCAGAGTAGCTGATGCATGGAACAGACTATCAAATTACATTAAAGCAAGTACTAGCTTAGATATTTTTAAGAACAGCCTGTATACTTATTATGGGAACAAATGTTTTGTTATAATGCCCTTGCTTGAAATATTTGTATGTATGTATGTATGATATCTGTATCACAGGAACAGTGGTTCATTTCTGACCTCCAGGTGCGGATTGTCTGGATCTACATGTTTCCACATCACTGTGTGCTTTCTCTAGGTTTTCTCAAACTTCTCAAAACAGACTGGATGAATAGCTATACTATGTGAGCAAATTATCCACAGATATATATATATATATATATATATATATATATATATATATATATATATATATATATATGCATATACACAACCACATACATACACACACACACACACACACACACACACACACACACACACACACACACACACACGTGTATATATATATATATATATATATATATATATATATATGTATATATTTTTAGAATTAGGACCTAAAATCATATCTTAACTCATTACATCCGAGTGATGCTTCCAGGTGCATATGCAGTTAACTCCTACTGATGATCTAGGCTTCAAATATTGCTTGTTCATATTTGCATTAAGAATTCTAAAACCTTGCTCTGTACAAGGTTTTAAAAGATTTCGTCTTAAAGCTTACAGAATGGCAAACTCAGCTGCATTAATATTTGACCTCTTGTCTACTGCAATTAAATAGATATTGTTTTTATGATATTAATTTATATAGATATAATTTAAATTTTTTTTCTAAATATCTCAACAAACAAGTAACACAGAACTCCTTAGCCTCATATGAAAGCTCTCAGCTAGGCGAATAAAATGCTGATGGCAGTATGTGTGTAACTTGAGTGGTTCCTAAGATATTGTAAGTTGTTTACAAAATATTACAAATGTAATAGTTACTGTGCTTACTTTGACTTATAAAATTCGGTTTAAGACCTAGAACCTAAAGAATACTACCACTATAAAAATAGTTTGTGCTGAAGAGTTTGCCATTTATACTTCTTTCATAACCCTATAGTTCCAGAAATTTGAACATTTGTTTGAAATGTAAAGACATCATTTGATTCTCTCAAAAGGCTTAGGCTCCACCCACTGGAAATTACAGTGCAAACTTCCTGAGTTCCATTGTAGTGAATGAGTTGAAAGACCGAAATCCAAATGAACAAAAACAGTAAAAAACACAACAAATATTCTTGTTCTTTCCCAGGGGTGGCTTGTGCTATAGGACTGCAGCCCCCCAGCTGTAGAAAGAAGAAAAAAAAAATCAATAACAAAAATCGCAAGTCCCAGAACTCTGCGCATGCGTGCTTGGTGTTCCTGGAACTCACGGAACTCTAGACTGCTGTGTTGGCAGTGCAGATAGGGGGGAAGGCATCTCTGCCCTGCAGATGCCCAGAAGTCTATGCAGTGATGACCACATAGAATCGAAGAACTCCGGACTGCATCATCTGCGGGCTAGAGCCTACCCTTGCAGGGAAACCAGCCAGGAGAGTCTACACTCTCACAGGGAAACCAGCCAGGAGAGCCTACACTGTCACGGGGAACCAGCCGTTAGCCTGTGTGGGACTTACTGCAGAAGAACGTGGACTCGGGAAACACTGAATCGGACTGACGATAATGAAGTCAGGTAACTTATACTGCAGAAGTGTGTGTGTCTGTGTGTAATGCCCCAGTTGCTATATACTGGTGGCTAAAATACCTGAATTCCCTACCCACCACCATTTATAAAACATTTGCAAATTTTTGCCTCATATTTGTTCTGTTCTTTTCCTCATAAAATCTATGGTTTCTGTATTTTTCTCCTTACACAGTTAGTAGTGCAGTGGTAGCATTGTTGCCTGACAGCTACAGGTTAAAAACCACAAAAAAAAAAAAAAAAGGTTCTCTGGTTTGATTCTTGACTGAGGTGCCTTCTGTGTGGAGTCCGCATGTCCTCCCTGTGTTTGTGTGGGTTTCCTCTGGGTGCTCTGGTGTCCTTCCATCTTACAAAGACGTGTCTGGATTGTTTCTCCCTGGGCCTCTGCTAAAAATTGGCTTTTGTTCCAAGTCAGACTTTCCTGGTTAACAAATGTTAAATAAATAAAAATGACAGGCATTTGAATTTCAGACTTCATAGTCTTCAGAAAGTAAATGGTAACACAAAACCTTTTATTTTAGCAATTTTATAAGTTTATAAGATGGATATTTGAAATTTGTCCCTATTTTTGGGACAGTATTTCCCCATTACTCTAGGTTTTTTGTGCTAAAGTTGAGAGCTATGGTGAGAACTGAATTCACTGAATACGTTTGAGGGATGTATTCCCCCATTACTGGCTTTGTCCAGCTGTTTTTTGCTAAGAGGTTAAGAGCTATGGTGAGAACTGAATTCACTGAATATGTTTGGGGGCTCTAATCCTCTTTATTGGCTTTGTTCAAGTGTTTTGTGCTAAGCAGTTGACAGCTATGGTGAGAACTGAATTCACTGAATGGTAGCCATTTAAGCTTCAGTCTTTCTTTCTTTCACAAAACAGCTGATTTGGGATAGTGGTATGTTGCTCTGACTGTTTTGCATAGGGTCCTGGGTTAAAGACTTGGCAGTGAAACATATGGTTGTAACAGCATTTTATTCTAGCAACTTTCCAACATTATACAAGCAATGTTTAAAATGTGTCCCTGGTTTGGGGGCTTTTGTCCCCCCCCAATAAATTTTGGCCTTTTCCAGATTTCTTGTGTTGCAAAGTACAGAGATAGCTGTTGAGTAGATTTTACAAGGAGGGGAGAGCTGCAGGGGAACAAAAGTTTAGTGCTGCTTATACTGAGTCGGCTTGCATTGTTAAAAGCACAACAGGTAGTGTACTTGCTTTTGATGCAGAAGGCTGTGGGTTCTACTCCCACAGTAGGTAGATGCATTGTTAATACTGTACTGTGTTGTAAAGGGGGTGGATGCTGCAGTCCTTTTGACAAAGATACGTAGTAACTATGAACCTGTTATCACTTTGCCATCCATTCCCTATTGCAATATTAATAGCAATTTATTCCTCAAGGGCAACCGGCACTTTATCTGCAGATGAAACAATGAAATATAAAGTTGCTTGCTAGCAGCAACCTCTTCATTAGTTACAGATCTCTTTAATGTGGAATTATTTAGATGACTTTTACTTCTTCAGAGATTGTGCATATTTACTGATACTGGTAGACTGTAGAAGTTTGAGCAGACTTTTATAGGTTCATAGATAGGTACTAGGCTATCTGCCCGAAGGCATTTATAAGGCTAGCCAGAATGTGTTGGCTTTCGCCACCCCCTTAGATTAGTTCCCTGTCCCTCTGTCCTGCAGAGCCACTGAAGTGATCCTCGGGGTAAACTTTCTGTTTCCCATCCACTCTTCAAGGTTTCTCTTGAGCAGTGTTAGTGAGGAGCTCTGCCTAATGTAGACTGGAATCTTGTTCCAAAGCATGGGAAGTCTCTGGGACAGGAATCTATCCCTCCAGCATGTCCTATTTATTGTTGTAGTGCGGTTTAGATCCCTAGAGTGTGTGGCTCGAGGGGATAAGGTTTTCTTTACGTGGAGCATGTCCATCAATTCTGGGTTGGACATGGCCTTGTATGTCAGGCAGAGATCTCCTCTGAGTAGGTGTTATGCAACCTAGTACAGCTGTAGTTTCTTCAGTCGAGCTGCATAGGGCATCTATTTGAGGCCAGTGATCGTCTTGGTGAGGTACTTCTGTGGTCTTTCCAGCTGTTGCAGGTGTCTTGTAAAGTACATCCCAAATGGGGCATTGTACTCTATGATGGGTCTGATGAGTGATGAATAGAGGGGCACAATGACCTCTTTTGATCTGGATGCAAACCCTTTTGTAATTAGGTGGGCCACATAGAAGGGTTTTCTAACCACTTTGGAAATCTGATTATCAAAGGAGAGATTACTGTCTACTTGGGTTCCCAGATCCCTTATTAAGTTTTCCGTATTTAGGGGACTACCACCTATGTGGTAGTTTGTGGGTACTTTGGTTTTTCCAAAGGGGATGACTATGCACTTTTTGGCATTCAGCTTGAGGCCATGATTTTGACACCAGGTATCCGTTTCAGTGAGACCCTTTTGGAGGATGTCTGTGTCAGCCGGAGAGTCTCCGAACTTGGTCAGCCATAGTCCTCCTGTGCTTGCCTGTACCTCTAAGAAGTATATCCAAACAGGAGGGGTCCTAGGACTGAGCCCTGGGGAACGCCACTTGTAACAGGTTTAGAGTCGGACCTAGCTCCAGCAACTCTCACCATGTGGGTTCTGTCCATAAGCCATTTGGCAACCCATCTTGTGATGTAGGAGTTTATGTTCAGGCTGGTGAGCTTGTCTATAATACCAGAATGTGGAATGGTGTTGAAGGCCTTTGCGAGGTCTAGGTAGGCTGTGTGTAGGTCTCAAAGAAGTCCACCAGGTTTAGGAGGCATGATCTGCCCTTAACAAAGCTGAAATGATGGAAATGTTCTGTATTGGGGACTTTTGTCATTATTAGTGCATGCATTTTGTTTCATTGCTTACTGGAAAAATATTCAAAACAATAAATTTAAAACGCCCTTTAACTACTGTACTGTATTGTACAAGGAATATAATTTAATGTAATCAGGAAGGTGTATCAAAGAGCACATGTATGTTTCATGTGCAAGGGGCCTATGATTTGAAAACAGCCCAAAGTTAATCTTTATCTGCCACTGGCAAAATGTATTTTCTTTGAATGTGGGTTTCAATGCTGTTTCAATGAATGTGAGCTTCAAGGGTAGAAAAGTTTTAATGCTAAGTCTATTTTCATTGTGAGACTGCATTGCTTTGTTAACAGATATCTATTAGTGTTTGTGCTGTAAAATGCAAAATAAAACTTTCAAATGAAATCCAAATCATCACAGAAGCAAAGCAGTATGCACATTACAGTATTTATGGTAAAAGGGGCAAAATAACCAAGGAATGGGACAGTGGAATGGCTGCAGGGGGGAGGCTCAATTCAACCATGATTTTGTGAGGGGGGGGGTAGCAAACTCAAAGACAGCCCCGGCTGAACTATACCTCTCAACTGTCCAGATTTTTGCAGAATTAATAGAATTGTGCTTCTTATTTTTGGTTTGTTCCTCATAAAATTTGTGGTTTTCTGGCAAATCATTTAGGAATTAAGTCACTAAATAATGACAGGCATTGAGTTTCAGATGTCATAACCTTCAGAAAAATGCATGCTAAGGCAAGACCTGTTATTCTATCAACTGTCTTAAGTTTATACAAGAGCAATTTTTAGTACTGTTTGTATGTTCCCCCAATATATTTGGCCTTGTCCAGATTTCCTGCATTAAGAGGTTGAGAGGTACATGCAAATAAATTGCTTTATAGAATTAGGAGTATCCAAACCTCTCAACTGTCCACAATTTTGTCTCAAAATGTTGCTCTCCCCCTAATAATCCCTCCACAAAATGGCAATTTTGGAAGAAAATGTGGAAGGTTTACAATTATAAATAACTGTAATGATCAGAGTTATAGATTACTTTTATTTCAGAAATGCATGTAGGTTCTCTTATTTTGTCAGCTGCTCAAGTTAACAGTACGAATATTAAAAAGGTGTCCCTTCTTTGAAAGGTTCCCAGCTGTATTGTGGGGCAATTTTATATTTTTTCTTCACATTTTTTGTCCGTTTTTCATAAAATTGTGGTCTTCTGGCAAATTAGTGGCAAATCATTAAAGATTGAAGTTATAAAATAATGGCAGACATTTGAGTTTCAGATTTCATAACCTTCAAAAAAGTCATACTAATGCAAGACTTACTACTATTCTATTATCTTTCTAAGTTTATAAGAGCAATATTTAAAAATTGTCCTTATTTTTGGGCCTGTGTCCCACTTCTATGTATGGCTTTGTCCAGATTTCTTGCTCTGAGGTTGAGAGGTATGAGTGTCAGAGCCATCACCGTCAGCCAGAGACATTTCAAATTGTGATATACTTGATGAACCCCACTCCCCCATGTAGTGACTCTGGATGTGTCCAAGCAAGACAAGGAGCAGTTATGCAGTGTAAGTGTGCAGAGTATTCCCCCATCCAAGGTAGACACAAGTACGACAGTGGCTTTTCATCTGTCTTTGATTTTGCAGAATGTTCTGGTTTTCTGTCATATTTTTATACCGTTGATTTTAGGGTCGCCACCTTTTCATATGGCCATCGTGGGACATTTTCAGGACACACATCAGATTTTACAGGCCGACACCAACCCACGGTCAGTACAAGGGATAGAACTTTCCTTTCTTGCCTAAATATAAGCTTATTCTTGTAGCAGTTCAGTTGCTTATCCTGTTTCTTGCAACATGTAGGTATTTTAGATACAGAAAGAACTATTGTATGCAACTATTACATTACATATGAGACATAATTATGTCCTACAATCTCAGGACATTTGCCACATTTAATATATTTGGTCAGGACACAACCGCCCAAAGAGGGACTGTCCCTCGCAAAGTGGGACAGGTGGTAACCCTAGTTGATTTATGCTTCTTATTATTCAGAAAATGCATGCTGTCGCAGTGCCCTGTTGCTCTTTGTTTAAGTAGCAATGCTTTAATGACCATTAGGTAAGCTTGTCGGAGATTGTTAGATGTAAGTAAGCTTTAATAAGCATACTGTTAAATAATTACCAACATTGAAAGCCTTTTTGTTGTTGCCATGCAGAGAATATTTACATAACTAGATAACGTATAAGCCTTAGGTATTGAAATGCAAGGTCATTACATTTGTTGGAGACTTGCAGTCATCTTTGCAGGTTTTATCCATAAACTAAACTGCCAATCTATCATGTGTGGTCCATAACTTGTGCAGTAATCCTTTAAGCAATTTATCTTGAGCTTGCTTCTTGTTTGCTGTTCATTTGTCGTCAGACAGCAGGCCTTTTTTGGATAAGAAACATTTTTACAAGTGGGGGTATCACAGAGATTGCTACTTTCAGCATGTTACTTGTTAATTTTATAAAGCTGACTATAGATAATAATTAGAACTGCAGTGCAAGGAGAAGTGGTTTGAGATGAGTGCTGCTTGTTTTTTTTAATACTTAATTTTGACTGGGAGTCCAGTAATGTATTTAAAAAGTAATTTATTTTTTCATGCCTCACAACCTTTGCGTTTCCATCTAGATATTAAGTAAGCTGTCATGTAGCCAATGCAGTGAAATATTTTTTTCTTCTACACTTCATTTTGTCTTGATTGGACTCTCATAATGGTGGTTTAGCACCCAGGGCAGCGTATTTAATTAAAGTTCCATTTGTTGTGGATTTGAGCATAGCTCCACCCCTTTCTAGTTGACCACACCCCTTCCAATTGGCCCCACTCATTCAGCTGTCTCCTGCAGCCCACCTTTAATTTGAAGTCACCAGCCACCACTGCTCCTTCCACAGCTTCATTTACTTTTATATACCATCTCTGACTCTGAGACTACTACAATGGGGAAAGGGGAAATTCCTCAGTCCCCACTGTTCAATAATTTCAAACACATAAAAAGCAGTAATGTTCATTCAGTTCAGTTTCAATGAACTGTACCAGCTTTCCTTCCCTTTGGCAAAAACAGTATTTGATCAGACATAATCTTCTCTCTCTCTTTCTCTCTCTCTCTCTATATATATATATATATATATATATATATATATTATATACATATACATATTTACATAATATATATTTATATAATAAATTACACAAACACATATTGATACAGATGTTGAACTATCTCTCTCTTTATCTGTGTGTGTGTGTGTGTGTGTGTGTGTGTGTGTGTGTGTGTGTGTGTGTGTGTGTGAATATATATATATATATATATATATACACACACACACACACACACACACACACACACACACACACACACACACACACACACACACACACATACACACACACACATGGTTCACCAACAGTTGATCACATGCTCATTGTTCATTTGACTGACAGAGAAATCAGGTGACACAAATGACTGGTAGTACATTGGAATGAAAGTTCACTCTATCAAAAACATTCTACACAACATATATAAACCATAAAAAGCTCCCTCCAAATGTATGTATTCCAACTCCACGGTTGCAAAACAATACAAACACATACAGTGAATCAATACTAGTACACAAATTCAAGCATTGACAGATCTGGGGGAACCACATGATGGTACCCATTGCAAAATCACAAAAAAAATCTTCTAAATTTCTTCCATTTCAACTTCCATAATCAAAAAAGATACTGAAAATACAATCTATATACTTTTACAATTTTTGATTAAATTACTTTTCAGATAAATGTATTCACTCAAATGTAGTTTCATTCATTTGTATTATCTGACTTCTTTATCAGTCAAATAAAATGGAGATCAAATATGTAACTATATATATATATATATATATATATATATATATATATATATATACACACACACACACACACACACACACACACACACACACACACACATAGATTTTGATAGAGGTACAGGAATACAGACACACACACACACACACACACAAACACACACATACACACAAAACTAAAAAAAAAGTTAATGGACCAGGCCACTTACTAAGTTGGCAAATAATAAATAAAATAAATGAACTTACTGTGTCTACTTCATTTGTAATATTTATTGTTTGATATGTTCTGCTCTCTATACTTTGACTGCATTATTTGTTTTTGTACTGTGATTGGATATGATCCAAACAGAATAATTCACTTATCCCGATACTAACCTGCTGAATAATTAAATGCACTTTTAGACTGTATAATACATTTTATTTTCTATGGTTTTACCATGGTGGCACTTACGTGAGCATAAGATTTTCTTATGAATTAAACAAGGATATGATTACTTGCCTTTTCTAGAAATGATACTCTTCTGTTGCATTCTGCAGTTTTATTTGCTTTGGTAACCACAAGCTTATACTATGTGTGATTCACACCATTATTAATAGCAACTTCTAAGTCACTTGAAGATAATACTACTTGAATACTCCACTAATGCCAGCACATAATTATATTTGCAAATACATTTTTTCAAAATTAAGTGTCAGTTAATTAGCAGTGGTCTGTTAAAACAGATGTTATCCCTGGGATTTGTTGGGTTACATTGTCAAACTGATATCATTGCTCATGTTGCATGTATACCAGACAAAAGTATTATTTAAAGAAGTATCTCATCACCAAAATAATGTACAGATACTGTATCTCTTTCCAATATAGCTACTGTTCTGCTTGCATACCTTTCAGCATTTGGATGGCTTTAAAATATAGCCAGCCTGACTACACTGTGTTTGTACTTCAAGTGCCAGACTCGGGATTCACACCGATTAACTGATCCACATAGCTGAAATTCTGATTTTGGTTGGGCAAGACTGAATGCTTTGCAAGTGTTCCCATCTCCTGGCAATAGACTAGAGTCATGACTAGTGAGTTAAAGTAAGGCTGACTGTTACAAGCCAGTACTGACTGCATTAAAACTCATTACAGACAAGTGCACCTCCAGACATTTCTGCAGTTACCTCCTACTGTGCCTCTAGGTGTCAAATACTGATGTTCATATTTGCATTAATAATTCCAAAACCATACTATATACAAGGAATTAGAATACTTTACCTTGAAGCATGCGTGATGGCAAACACAACTGCATTGATATTTGACCTCTGTCAATAAATATTCACTAAAACTCTAAGGTGATAACTTCATTTTTTAAAGGCTCAACCCACACCCACTAGGAGTTGAAGGTGCATACTCAAATGAGCTGTACTGGAGGGAATGGGTTAATGTTACAAGTCATATATATGCCAAACGTTAATGTATTCCTTCACCATGTCTTTATGAACAAGGAAAAACTGGAAGGTTGTTTGGGCATGCCACCTTACCACAAGTGCTAAGGTATGCTGACTATCAATTAGTTGCTGTACTCTGGTAGAAATTCAGAAAGCTGTGTGTGGACAGATAAAGGCACATAGTCTCTAAGGAATGCCCTCAGTTAATAGTGGATAGCTGCACAGCATCACTGAAAAGCAAAGTAAGGCTGAAAATTGTTTAAAGACAATCTTTTACTAGACTCACATAATCACTAACAGACATATAGGAGGGGGTAGAGTAGAGGAAATAAAAGCAAAGAGTGGCTAGTAGATGAGGAAGGTTGCAAAGCAGCATAAGGAGACATTTCAAAGAGCAGGTAGAAGAGCTCCTGGAATGTTTTGTTTCAAGACATGATCAAGATTATGATGACTGTAGGCTTCAGATGTTTATGGAATAGTTGGTAATGAGGGCTGTGGTTATTAGGAATGCATCTGATCTGGCAGTTAGCAGAGGCTAAAAGGTGCTTCCTGTAGCCAAAGGTACAAGGAAGAAGTAGCTGGGACCATATTTTTGGGGAGTGTAATGAGCTGGCAGACACTGGATTCCCTCCAGATTGCTCTGTTGGAGATGCTGGGTGGGAGATGGGCTGACTGGGGAGATGATTTTTTTGAGTTATGCTACAGAGTCGGAATTGCCTAGACATAGTAAAGCCTTGCTGAGTCTAATTATGGTGGCTGCCAAAAAAGCAATTACTAGAAAATGGAAATCAAAGTCTAGACCAACTTTACTAGAAGTAGTGAATATAGTAATAGAGATAAAACAATGGGTATAGGGATCTTTAGAAAAGGGAATTAGCAAACTACATAGTCAAAAATGGGAATTGTGGGAACAATATATGCAGAGCAGGAATGAGGTTTAAAAGGCAGGATTTGAATGAGCCATATAATGCTTCACTGACAATGACTGGATGGTTTATATGTGATGTATAATGTTTGCAACTACAGTTGTTTCAGTGGTGTTTGTAATGTAAACTGTTTGCAACTAAAGTGGTATCATTTTGTATGTTTTTCATTTATATAAATGTAAGATTGCCTTTATCAAATGTGAAAATTTAATAAAGATGTTTGGAGGAAAAAAAAGTACAGCTCTTGATTCTTCCAACTCCATTGGCATACTGTGTGCCTCAGCAAGTCACATAACCAGACAGTACCCCCATGCCAGCCCTGAAAAGGGCAGTTATATCCATTGGGCTAACCCTATTAATCTTCTTCTTTTGGCTTTTCCCAGTTAGGGGTCGCCACAGCGGATCACCTGTCCACTCATGATTGGCAGTGGAGGTATACGGTTTCGAGTTGCCAGCCCGACACCCAACCTTACACAGAAGGCACACACATGCACACACTCACACCTAGGGCCAATTTAGAGTATCCAATCCACCTGCAGCATGTCTTTGGGATGTGGGAGGAAACCGGAGCACTCGGAGGAAACCCATGCGACCACAGGGAGGACATGCAGACTCCGCACAGAAGGTACCCCAGCCGAGAATCAAACCAGAGAACCTCTTGCTGTGAGGTGGCAACCCTAACCGCTGCACCACCGCGGCCACCCTCCTATTAATAAATATATAAAATAAATTTAAAAAATCTATTTGTTCCAGGGGTGTTAATGATAAAAATTAGACAGACTCAAGAGACCATCTGTACTTTAACATGTTTATATTTATCCTGATATATTTGTGCAAAAGTCATGTTCTCCTTTGCATAGGTTCATAGGTTCATAGATATGTACTAGGCTAATGGCCCTGGAGCCTTTACAAGCCTATCCCAAAGGATTACCCTGACACTGTGCCACCCGACCTTAGTTCCTATTGCCTCTGTCGAGTAGAGCCACTGGAGTGATCCCCAGTGTGAATTTTCTATTTCCCATCCACTCATGAAGATTTCTCTTGAAGAGAGCCAGTGAGGTGCTCTACTTGACATGTATGGGAAGTGTATTCCATAGCATGGGCAGTCTCTGGGTTATGAACCTGTCCCTTCAGCATGTTCTGTTGATTGTGGTAATGAGGTTGAGGTCTCTGGAGCGTGTGGTGCAGAGGGATTGGGATTTCTTTAGATGTAGCATTTCTAACAGAACTGGGTCAGACATGGCTTTGTAAGTCAAGCAGAGATCACCTCTAAGTAGGCGATATGAGACAGAGAATAGTTGGGAGTTTTTTTGTCTGTCCATATAGGACAAGTGTTTAAGGCCTAGGATCCTCTTTGTCAGGTACTTTTGCGGCCTCTCCAGTTGTTGCAAGTGTCTAGTGAGGTGCATGCTAAATGAGGCATTGTACTCGATGGTTGGCCTAATGAGGGAAAAGTAGATGAAGACAATGACTTCTTTCTTCCTGGATGCAAAACCCTTAGTAATGAGATGTGCCACATCGAAGGACTTTCTGACCACAGTGGCAATGTGGTGGTTAAAAGAGAGGTTGCTGTCAACCTGTGTTCTTAGATCTCTCATAACACCCTCTGTGTTCAGTGGACTACCACTGATGTGGTAATTCAAGGTAACCAGGTTTTTCCCAAGGGGGATGACGACACATTTTTTGGCATTGAGCTTAAGGCCATTGTTCTGGCACCAATCGTTGGTCTCATTGAGGCCTTTCTGTAGGATGTCAACATCATTTGGGGAGTTAATAATAGCTCCCAACTTGCAATCGTCTGTGAACTTTGTCAGTCAGAGTCCCTTCGTGTTGGCCTGGACTTCAGAGAAGTAGATACCAAGCAGGAGAGGACCCAGGACCGAACCATGTGGGACTCCACTCATGACTGGTCGACAGTCTGACTTGGAGTAAGCTACTTTCATACTATGGGTTCTACCCGTGAGCCAGTTTGCAACCCACCTAGTGATATAGGGGTTGATGCCTAGCATAGTGAGTTTTTCTATGATTCCTGAGTGGGGAATGGTATCAAAGGCATTGGCCAGATCAAGGTAGGCTGTATGAACCAGCTTGCCTTCATCCACAGCTCTGATGACTGACTCAATGAAGTCGACCAAGTTGAGCAGGCATGATCTACCCTTCACAAAACCAAACTGTGTAGGATCCAGAGTTTGGAGATTCCCTATATCCTTATTATTAGGTTCATTATGATGGGTTCTATAGCTTTGCATATCAGACTCATCCAGCTAATGGGGCAATAGTTCCCGGGGTCTGTAGTCGCTCCTTCCTTGTGGAGAGTGATGACTGTAGAAGTGCGCCATTTGGTAGGGGCAAAGTCTGAGGTGAGGCTGTGATTGAACAGGGCACACACGTGAGGTGCCAGTTCACTCTGTAGTTCATGTAGAACACAGCTGGGGATATTGTCAGGCCCCACAGAAGCTGTATTCTTGGCCTTGGACAGTGCTGTTTTAAACTGTGCAGCAGTAATACTGGGTGCCTGGGAATCTACTGGTATTGTGATTGGTCCTTTGGGGGGGAGAGGGGTAAAGATGGCACTGAATCTGTCTGCCAGTATATTAGCAATATCTGTTGGCTCAGTATAGGAGCTACCATTGTGCAGTAGCTCAGAGCAAATCTGGGTATTGCCGTGGAGATTCTTTACATAACTATAGAAGGCCTTGTTGTTGTCTTTACTATCTACTGCAATTCTGTTTTCATAGCTAGCTTTAGAGGTTTCGATGAGGGATCTCAACTTTTGTTGAGGCTGATAAGGGAGTTTTTTCCAGTCTTGGGACTTCACCTTAGTCTGCACCAGTTTCCTCCTTCTGTTGTAGAGTTTGTTTAAGGCAGGGGACCACCAGATTGGCTTCCTTTTTTTTTTGAGGCGAGCATCTTGGTTCTATTGGGTATGACAAGATCCATGCATTTGTGTACATGTTCATACAGTGCATTGGTGTATGATTCGACGGTCATGCAACTATTCTCCATTTTCATGGGTGCCATGAAGTTAGTCACCTCTGTTTTTAGGAGCCCATTGTTAGCTTTAGAGAAGTTGTTCATGGTGGTTACCTTTGTGGGGAGTGAGGGATGTGGATTTCCAAGGTGATTAGTTTGTGGTCGGATATAACCAGGGAGGAGTTGACTATTGGTTAAGAGCAATGTTCGCCCATGTTAGTAATGACCAGGTCAAGGATGTTGCTACCTCCAGTGGGGGTAAGAACAAGCTGGTCCAGGGCATTGGAGTTAATGAATTCCAGAAAGTGTTGGGCAAGTGTTTTGGTACATGAATAGTTTTCCCAGTAAATGGAGGGGTAGTTGAAGTCGCCCAGTTTGAGAGTGTTAGGTTGTACCCCAATATTCTCCAGGGTGCTTAAGAATGTGGACTGTGAATCTTGGGACATGGATGGGGACCTATAGCAGGCTATGACCTGAATCGCAGTCTTACCCAATGTTAGCTGCATCTGAAGTATCTCAGATGCGTTATGTTGGGCTACCAGTCTGGAGGTCTGCGCATCCTTTATGAATATGGAAACACCACCGCCTTTGGAGCTTCGGTCTAAGTTCTGGGGCCGAAAGTTGTGGAATGAGTTATAGCCTGGTAGTGCAGGGGAGCTTTCTGCTGCCTTGAACTAGGTCTCTGTTACAGCACAAATATCAATGTTCTCCATTTTAAGGAGTGGTTTGAGCGAGTGCATTTTGAGATTTAGACTTCTAGCATTGAGCAGCATGACCCTCAGATTGCATTTGTTTGTAGCTGTTATGGTGGTAATCTGGTCTTTGGAACACCGCCTAAAAATGGCACTATGGGGTGGAAAGAGCCTTGGCCAGTATCTGGAAGCCCAGGGGTGACAGATGCAGGCCATCTCTGGCAAAGCATCGAGGTCTGTCAACCATGTCATCCCAGGCAGACAGATACTGGATCCCCTTAGAATAACACCAGAAACTTAGACAATTGTTGAAATCAATCATTTTCTGCTTGTCCTGTGTTATCATTCTGGGTGATGGTAGGATGCTGCTCAGGGGTAGGATCTTACCCGCCTGGGCTACATAATCTGAGAGCTCCTCTCTTTTGATTTTCTAATATGTTTTTAAATATGAAAGCTGCACATGAATAATAGTGGGACTTTATACATGTTTGACAGACAGTACTAAAAATATATCCTATGCCACAATATGAAATGGGCTAAAAAAAGAAGTTATGTACCTACCATAACGTTCCATGTTAGTTGTCTTCATCTTGCCTTCTTTCTTGCTTGTTGGGATCGGAGCTGATCCTCGGCTCTGACTCGGCCATCTTCTATAGCTCAAGAGCTGTTTACTGGCTCGAGGCTACCCCTTATCCCATGATGCCTAGCACTAGCTACCCAGATCTCGTTTGTAATAGCTAACCCCAGACATATCCAGAGAATCAACCTGTCATACTCTCTCGGTCAGTAGAGGAAACAAACCAGATAACACTCAGCCAGTGAAACCAAAACTGCTCTTGATCCAATAGGACAGGGGGACGGAGGGTGGGACGCAAGAAAGAAGGCGAGATGAAGACAACTAACTTGGAACGTTATGGTAGGTACATAACTTCTTTATGTTAAGTTGTCTATCTCGCCTTCGTTTCTTGCTTGTTGGGACAGCGTCCCTAGCACCTATGATCCTGGGTGGCTCATTGGAACAGACTCTTCAGAACAGTGGAACCAAAGTTAGCTCTATTCCTGGAGGCCATGTCTAACTTGTAATGAGAAATAAAGGTATGAGGATTTGCCCATGTGGCCGCGGCACAAATAGAGTCCATGGGCAACCTAGACTGGAAGGCTACAGAAGTGGCCAAAGCCCTAGTAGAATGGCCTTTCGGTTTGGCAGACAATTCTTTGTTTCTTAATTGATAAATGAAGGTGATAATGTGAGACAACCACCTGGACAGGGTCACTTTGAAAACTGGGAGAACTTGTTTGCCCCTAGCATAAGAAAGGAAGAGCTGATCCGACTTCCTTATATCCTTCGTTCTATGCAGGTTAAAACACAGTTGTCTATGAACATCCAAAAGGTGTAACTTGTATTCTGCCTTGTTGGTGTAGTTAGGGAAGAATACTGGAAGGTCTATGGATTGGTTTAGATTATTTTCTGAGCACACTTTAGGAAGGTAGGATGGATTAGTTCTCAGCGCTACCCTATTCTTATGAAAGACTAAGCACGGAGAACGAACGCTTAGTGCTTGAAGTTCCGATACACGTCTGGCTGAGGTAATAGCTACCAGAAAGAGTTTTCCAAGATAGAAACTTAAGGGAGCAGGAAGCTGCTGGTTCAAAAGGGGGCATAATCAAAGAGGTTAGTACCAAATTAAGGTCCCAAGGAGGAGGTGGATCTCTCACTGGGGGCCTAAGGAGAGTAGTCCCTCTAAGAAAGGCTTTACACAACTTATGAGACATGATATTTAGATTAGAAAAGCCAACATGATAGTTAGATATGGCCGCTAGTTGAACCCTGATTGTGGCAGAAGTGGGCCCAGAGTGAAAAAGCTCAGTTAGGAATTCCAAGATCTCGTGAACTGGGGTTGAAAAGGGATCTATGTTCCTAGCCTCTGCCCAATAAGAGAAATGTCTCCATTTGCTAGCATACGTCTTCCTAGTAGCCGATTTGTGAGAGGATACAATAATATCACGCACAGCCGGGGAAATGCTGGGAAGCCTGGCTAGGGTTGGAATTGGATCAATCAAGCTGTGAGCTGGAGTGTCTGGAGGGATCGATGCAGCTCTCCTGATTGAACAATCAGCTGGTCTGGAATAGGATCCAGGGTCCAGGGCTGCTCGAGGAGATAACAGTGCAGGAATGGAAACCAAATCTGTCAAGGCCAGTAAGGAGCAATGAGGATCATTTTGCAACCCAACAATATTGCTTTCTGTATGAGTTTGGGTATAAGAGGAAAAGGCGGGAAGGCATAAATAAGTCCCTGAGGCCAATTGTGGACTAGAGCTTCTCTGGGAGGATGACCAGGAAGCAGTAGAAGGGAGAAATAGTTGCTGCATTTGGTGTTGAAGGGGATAGCAAACAGATCACAGCAAGGCTGTCCCCATTTGCAGAAGATGAGATCCGCAACTACCTGATTCAGAGACCACTCGTGAGGCATGAGAATAGCTCTGCTGAGCCTGTCCGCTATGACGTTGGACTTCCCAGGGATGTGTGTTGCAATCAGAAATCGCTGGGAGGAAATTGCCCACTGCCAGAGTCTGAGTGCTTCTCAACATAGGGGGTAGGATCTGGTTCCACCCTGCTTATTGATGTACCACACTACTGACATGTTGTCCGTCTGAATTGCAATGGTCCCAGGAGGGAGGGAGTCCTGAAGTGCTTGCAACGCTAGTAGCACAGTTCTCATCTCCAAGACATTTATGTGCAGATGATACTCGTGAGGTTGCCATATGCCTTGGATTGTCCTGCCCTGATAATGCCCCCCCCCACCCCATAAGTGAGGCATCCGTGGTCACTGTGGCAACCGGAGGGGGTTGGATGAATGGTCTGCCCTGAGACACTACCGGGGAGACCATCCACCAGGAAAGGTGTCTTTTGCAAGTTTCTGTGATCATGATCATGTGAGACATGGGGGGTTGTTGAAAGGACCACTGTGTGAAGAGGAGCCACTGAAGGATTCTCATGTGAAAGCGGGCTAGAGGTATCAGTAGAATTGCCACTGCCATAGAACCCAGAGTTTGAAGGACCAACCGGACTTGTACCTTTTTGCATTGCATGAGGATATGAACTTGCTGCCGAATCGTGGCCACCCTGTCCGGCAGTAGTCTTGCGGACATACTTTTTGTATCTAGATCTGCTCCTATATAGGTAATAGATTGACAGGGCAACAAGGCAGATATTTTGAAATTTATGGTAATGCCTAACTGGGCACAGATTGCAATTGTATAGTCCCTGGCTTGAAGAAGTTGACACCTGGTAGTAGCAGTAAGGAGCCAGTTGTCTAGATAAGGAAACACCTGGAATCCTTGACGTCTCAGGTGAGCCATGACCACTGCCATACATTTGGTGAACACCCTGGGGGCTGTGGTGAGACCAAAGGGCAGAGCTCTGAACTGATAATGACTGGCTCCCAGCTGGAAGCAAAGGAATCTCCTTGAGCTCCTGTCCATCTTGATGTGATAGTACGCATCCTGGAGATCTATTGAGCACATCCAATTGTCCTGACCCAAAAGGGGTAGAATGGACTGAAGCGTGACCATCCGAAACTTTGTTCTTTGAACAGACTTGTTTAGTCTGCTGAGATCCAAAATTGGTCTCCAGTTCCCTGTCTTTTTTGGTACCAAAAAGAACCTTGAGCAAGTTCCGGATCCGAGTTGGTCTGCCGGGACTTCCTGGATGACTCTTTTTTCTAGCAGTCTTGAAATTTCTATGGCTGCTTGGGCCCTCAGACTGGGTGGTACATCTGTGGGGGATTTGCTTGATGATAGGGAAGACTGGAAGAAGGGAATTACATTGCCTCCGGATATGATTGAGTGTACCCATTTGTCTCGCGTAATGTCTTGCCAGGCTTTTGGGTACAGTGAAAGTCTTCCCCCCGACTGCCTCCAGAGGCGGGCAGTCGGGCAACCCTTCAGGGATGCTGGAAGGGCTTGTCAGAGAAAGATTCTCTGCTGCCCTGGATCTGCGGACCCCCTCTGCCTCGAGGGTGGCATCTGTTGTTGTTATTTCCTCCTCTGCCCCTGGAGGAAAAGTCACTACGTGTATCAGGCGAGGCTCCCTGGGATTTCCGAAACCACATTTTTCCACTCTTCTGACCTTTGGGATATGGTCTGGAAGGAGTGGAAAAATGGATTCCCATGGCAGAGAGAGTCTTGCCTTCCTGTTCACACCTAGTGAGAGTGTCCTTCACCTGTGGTCCGAAGAGAAATGAACCATCAAAGGGGGTGTTGGTGAATGACACTCTAAAGGGCTCCGCAAAATTACACAGCCGCATCCATGTGTGTCTCCTAAGGGCCACACCTGTGCCTGCAGCTCTACTTGCACCATCGGCTGCATAGGAAATGAGCCTCATGGAGGAGTTAACCACTGAATTAAGGGTCGCCAGCTGAGAAGCTACTTTAGCTTGAGCCCCTTCAGCTGATGGATCCTGGAGGGTATCTCCAAGCTCTTTAAGGAGATCCCTCTGAAGCTTGGTAAAATGGCATAAGTAATTCAGTGACCTCATGGAAAAGGTTGCTGAAGCAAACATTCACTTCCCATATCTGTCCATAGTCCAAGACTCCTTGTTAGGAGGATGGACAGAGGAAGAAGTTTCCACTAATTCCTTTTTACTGGCCGCTGCTACTACCATGGCATCCACGGGAACACCCTTGGTAAGGAACTGTTTGTCAGGGGGTGCAGTGATAAACTTACCGGGCCTCCTCGGGGTTGGTTCTACTGTATCCGGGGCTAGCCAAGCCCTTCGAGCCACCACAGACATTAGTGGATCGAAGGGCGGAGACACCCAGGAGGTGGAAGGGCGGGAACCAAACGCATCCAGGAATACGGATTCATCCTCAGTAGGGGCTAGGGCAGTCCAGTTCCCCCTTTGCCTAAGCATTTCTAGGATGTCTGAAAAGGAAACATCTTCAGAGGGGGATCTCGGAGACCCTTCCGATTCATCCAAATCCGTATCCGAAGTGACAGACTCAGGGGAGTCAATGTGCTTCCTCTTGCACTTCCTCTTCCGAGGGGCCTCCTCTGAATGATCAGGGAAGGCCTCGGAAGAAGAGGAAACACCCAATGGGGTGCTCTGGAGTGTCGGTTCCCCACGCTTAGGGTCTGGAGGAGGGACAGAGGTTGACACAGGCACTACAGGGGACGGAGTCGGTGAGGTCGAATGTGGTGCTGACTCAGGGGCCAGTACACTCCTCATGACATTGAAGGCATCCCTGCCACAATGCAAAGAAGGATCTGTCTCCAAGGAAACCGGAATCCTTCTCCGCACAGAGGGGGATGGCTCCGTGGCCGATGTAGGAGCCGAGCTCACCTGCGCCAAAGCTCCGAGAGGGAGAACGGGGTTGGACAAGGGTCCGATGCCACTCACCCCCTCGGAGCTGACGAGGGAGTCTTGGAGCCCAGATCCCTCGACAGAAGGCACCATCGAGGGGATCAGAGCCGATGATGAAACCGATGGGGAAATAGTTATCGATGCTGACGGATCCACGATTCTAACCCCAACAAACTCCGGCTCCAAGCTCAGGGGAGTCGGCGGAGGAATATCGATGGAAGCGGGCGGAGCTGACACCTGTTGAGGAGGGCTGGATAACATTTTGGCTAGTGCCTGCGACTTCAACAACCTACTGACCACTCTCTCCACATCGTGGTCCGAGAGTCTAGAGGACCGAGAGGAGTGGGAGGATCTGTGACTGCCGTCACTCTGCAACAGGGGTAGACGGTAATGTTTGGGTCAATGACAGCTCCGAGCTGGGAGCCGATGATTTGGTCGGTTTAGGAGATTTCACTGGCTGAGCCTTGGCCGGTGCATCCTGGGGCTTAAGGAGACCCCTTAATATCAGCTTATTTTTGCGCTCCTGCAGAACCTTGGGTTGAATGCGTGGCATACAGAACAAGAGTCCTGCAGGTGCACTGCGCCTAAGCAATAGACGCAAGAAGTGTGCCCATCTGTCAGAGACATTTTCTGACAGCATGAGTCACACTTCTTGAATCCAGACACTTTGGATTCTTTAGACATAACTAGTCCTACACAAAAGTCTTTGGCCAAAGGCCCAACAACAAAAAACTACAAACACTATAACTACAGTCAAGAAGTTTTTTTTTTTTTAATAGGAAGCCTCTAACTTAAACGGCTACCTATGAAGTAAAAGAGAAGACTAAAACTAAATATAAAACGCTACAATAAGTAGAGATAGGAAAGGGGAAGGGGAAGAACTCTAACTTAAACGAGTTCTAAGGGAAAAATAGAATAACACTAAAACTACAACAAGCTAATTAACTATAATGTTGAAAGACTAAACTATCAAAAAATAACCCCTAAATCGCTAGAAAAAATAACTTACAAGAGCTTGAGCCAGTAAGAACGAACTTCGCAGCTGAAGCGGCAAACGAGATCTGGGTAGCTAACGCTAG
This sequence comes from Protopterus annectens, assembly GCF_019279795.1. Taxonomy (NCBI): domain Eukaryota; kingdom Metazoa; phylum Chordata; order Ceratodontiformes; family Protopteridae; genus Protopterus; species Protopterus annectens. Next base: position 722,868,889 of record NC_056743.1, on the reverse strand, counting down.
GCATCATGGGATAAGGGGTAGCCTCAAGCCAGTAAACAGCCCTCGAGCTATAGAAGATGGCCAAGATCCCAACAAGCAAGAAATGAAGGCAAGATAGACAACTTAACATCTAATAATATGATGGTACAAAGCTAATATTAGTAAATAAAAAAATTAGCTGTAGAAGAGTTTCGTTTATTTTTAAATATACGTAAATAAAAGATACACTGAAATATATCAAAATAAGACAAACGCTGAAGCATAGTAATAAAAATTAAAATGCATGTTCATTTATAATCACTGCAGATACAACTGTAGAAAATTTATGTAACTACTTTTCTATTTAATTTCAGTAATTGTATCTTCTAGCTTGCAGCTTAGGTTTATGGAGAAATAGTCATTACTGTCTGCTTACTAATGTGCATTAAGATGACCCACCATTCTTCTCTCTTCTATACTAGTTTCTCTTCAAAATCAGTGCATTTAAGGCCTTGCCAAATTATTACCACTGCATGAAACCTGAATGAATGTTTAGCACATTTATACCCAGCATGTTTAAATAGGTTACTTCTTGCTTCTGGGGGTTTCAATGGGGGATTTTAATGTAGAAATTCCCTATGAAATAGGATTTCCATTTTCTACTCCTAAACAGCTGTACAAAATATATCTTTATAGGTCCTGTCAAACTATTACCATTACTTACAGGGAATGGGAAGTATTATTACAATCATTATGTTTACACGGGACAACATGGCACTGCTTCCTTTTCAGGTTTTTCATTTTACAAATGTTCTAGATATTTTTACTATCTTCTACTCATAAAAAGCCTGTGCAAGATAGACCCTTCAGCCTTATTATTAAGATTATATACAATGAAAGACTGCTACTAATATGTGTCATCCTCATGCTGGGCCAGTAATCAAGGAGCCTGAATCCTCACCACTGACACTGGAGAGGGATGTGCACTTGGAATACAAATGGATACACTCAGTATTTCCAGATGCAAACCTCTCTGCATTAAGTACAATTTCCCTTAAGAGCACACAGGGAATACATGCAACCTGGGGTATGGATGTCTCTATATCTGTTTCCCTTCGGGTCCCCAATAAGACTCCTCACTGGTACAGCTGTAGGGTTAGATCCTCAGTCAAGTGTCCAACCCAAGTCCTCCAGCACCTTCTCTGTAAACCCAGTGCTTTGGGTCCCTGCCGCAAGTAGCTGGCACACACACACACACACGCACACACACACACACACACACACACACACACACACACACACACACACACACACACACAAACACTGAGAGATTAGATTTGCACACACACACACACACAGCTGGGAAAGGCTGGCACAGGTTTACTAGTTATGCCTCCTTCTGCCCTGACAATAAGGTAATTATCACCACCACCAGGCACTCCTCAATCAGCTACTCCAAGGCCCTTAACAAAGGGTGTCCAATTATACTGTATAATATTAATACTAATACAAATGATAGTAGTTCACCATGATGGCTAGGCCTTCTGAGTGGCCCACACAGTGTCACCAAATAAATATAAGTACTCTCAAAGGTTAGATGCTTTCTACAAGGACCAGCCACAATAAAAATTTTAAATATATTTAATAATAAATAAATAAATAATGTAAAAATATCAAATACATATTTGCAGTAAACCACAGAGTTCAAATGACAGTAAATATTGAAATTAACACTGATGGACAGACTCATACAAATAAAGAAACTAAACTAAGCTTCACTGTATTCCTGACTGAATCTAAAAGACTTACTGTTCCCTAGTTAAGATGCTATGGGTGAGGGTCTTTTTAGTCAGGCTTCCCAAACAGAATACTCAGTACTCTGAGATTTCTCTTTTTAATATCTTTTGTATAATTTCCAAGAGGGCTGGAAAAAATTACCTCATCTGATCATCTGATTCTAGGTTCTCACTGTGTTCCCCTTTGAAGCTGAGACAGGAATTTACAACAGACAGCCACAATACACATCCAAGTATTTATGACAGTGCCTGGGGCCTTCCCTCTTTTTACTGAGCTAATGAACAAAGACTTTTAGGCTAGGCTTAGTGACAGACAACAAGCTGTACTGTGGAAGGATAACCTATTGTCCCTTTTACCAGTCACCCTTGGAGTCCTACAGGGATCTATATTAGGTCCCCTTCTATTCTCCATATTCATTAATGACCTGCAAAAAGTCATCTCAGGTGCAACTTGTATTCAATATGCAGACGGCTCCACCCTAATCTGCTCTGCCACCTCCCCCACAGATTTACAATCTTTATCCCAAATCACTTTCAGCAAAGTAGAGAACTGGCTCACTGGTCACTGTCTACTATTAAACCCAAATAAAACCAAACTATTACTCTTCTCCCCCACTCACAAGGTCCCCTCACCACCTCTCACCATAATATCTAACAATGGCACCATAATTTTTCCAGAACCTAGTACTAAACTACTGTGAGTAATCATCGACAACAACCTTAATTTTGATTCTCACATAGACAAAACTATTAAAACAGTTAATAAAAAACTAGGCTCTTTATACAGGATTAAACAATTCCTAACCCCATCTGCTAGAACTGTCATTGCCCATACACATCTGCTATCAACCCTTCTTTATGCCTCACCCATCTTCGGAAATCTAAGCAAATCATACCTCAATAAATTTACTAGCTGCTACAATAATATTTCCAGATTTGTCATAGGAACAGCTTATATAACCCATCACTGTCTTAACCTTCAATCGTTAGACTGGCTAGAATTACTCTACCAACTGCAATATAACCAACTAATAGTTCACAAAATTCTCTACCAACCAGACAATACACTCATACTGAAAAATATTATCACCCCCTACAGTAACGTAAAGGCCCTTCGCTCTTCCAACAAAATGCTAGTACAAACTGTTAAAACCAACAATTCAGCTGGGGAATCACTATTCTCCAACTCTGCCGGTAAAAACTGGAACCTACTTCCTGCTGAACTCACCACTGATCCCTCCTTATGCCAATTCAAAATATCCCTTAAGAAATATCTAAAAAGGCATTGGCTTTGTCCCTGTACAAACCCTGACTAGCCCCCACTCAAACATAATCTGTAAATGAGAACCTCATTACAAGAATAAAACTCTGATCCTCTAACTGTTTAGAATTTTGTATATTTCTCACCTATTGGAAAGATTTAAAGTTAAGATGATACCATGTATGTTAACCACCTTAATGTATGTGTTTCCCTTTTTTTCAGATAAAATCTCTATTTCTTTCTCAGCTATTAACTTCCAACCTTTCCTGTGTGTATGTGAGAAAAACATGTACGTGTGTGTATATATCGTTAAACAAATTTCAGTTGTATGATAATTCACTGTAATAATTTCACTGTATTTATACTTGTCATGTACATTTGGAGCTTTTCTCCCCGGGCCTCGGCTGAAAATGGACATGTATCAGTCGGACTTTCACGGTTAAGAAATGTAAAATAAAATAAAAATAAAATAAAATAAATACATTTTTCCCAGACCTATCATCGCTGGTCCTGTTCAGCACTGTGGTGCGCCTTTTAATGGTTTAACAGTTCATTTACAGTTCCCTTATTTTTCTTAAAGTAAGTTATCTGGTTAAGCTCTGCTGTGCCAGTATCCTCTATTAAAACACACATTTAATTCAGTTACAATAATACATATTCATTTGTTTTCATTCCAGCAGGGTGCACTGTTGATACATTTTAACACAAGAAAACCTCACAGATACATTTTCAGTACAAGTGTCAGTACAAATCAGTTTGATATACAAATGACATGCAGTTCTAATACATTTGTAACACAAGCATCTTGTATGAATCAGTTTGATATTCAAAGGATGTATCATTCTTTACAAAACTCCAGTTGGGTATGCTGGCACTTGCCCATATCATCACATCTCTTCCCCCTCAAAGACTCAAGCTAGTTCCTCAAGTGACTCTTGAGAAATGTGGCTTGAGAGAAATAAGTTTATCTGGGAATATGTTATCACATTCCATGTCTTGAGAGCCCATCTGCATTGGCATTGCTGGCCCCAGTACGGTGTTATACTGTCATGTCATATGCCTCCAGTCCTAAGCTACACCTTAATAACTTGGCATTTTGATAGCTGGCTCTATGTAGTCATATTAAGGGATTGTGGTCTCTAACTACAGTGAATTTCCCTCTATACAGATAAGGCTGAATTTTCTGCAGTGCACATACTATGGCTAAATATTTCTTTTCTACAGGTGCATAACATTCCCCCCTGGGTTGGAGTCTATGGCTGAGATGTACCACTGGGTGTTCTTCTCCCTCTGAGGAAACCTGGCTAAGTACAGCCTCTACCCCACTGTTTGAAGCATCCACCTGCACAACAAATTCTAATCTGGACTGGCTAACACAGGGAGTCCTCCAAAAGCTTCTTTAAGCTTCTGGAATGCCTGCTCACATGCTGGGGTCCACACGACCGTATCTGGCCTGTTTTTCCTTGGCAGGTCTGTGAGGGGAGCAGCTATAGTACTATAATTGGGAACAAACTTTCTATAGTACCCCACTGTCCATAAGAATGCCCTCACCTGCTTTTTGGTAGCAGGGGCAGGCCATGCATGAATGGCTTCCACTTTGGCAGGTTCTGGTCTGATCTTACCATGCCCCACTCTATGTCCCAGGTAGGAGACCTCTGCCATACCGACCTGACACTTACTGGGCTTAATGGTCAACCCTGCCCTCTGCAGTCTGCCCAGCACCTCCTTGACATGCTGAAGGATTGGCTGTAGATGGCAATATCATCCAGGTAACCAAGTGCATAATATCTAGCTCCTGCTAGGAAACAATCTACCAGCCCTTGGAAAGACACTGGGGCATTTTTCATCCCAAAGGGCATCTTCGTAAACTCACACATACAGACAGAAAGGACCTCTCTCTAGTGTTGGAAGTCTAGGGCACCTGCATGATCAATAGTGTATGATCAATAGTGGTAAGATACTTAGCCCCACCCAGCTGCTCTAGGGCTTCATCTTTCCTAGGCATGGGGTAAGCATCTGACTCTGTGACTATTTAGTTTCCTGTAGTCCACACAGAACTTGGTGCTGCCATCCTTCTTTGGTACCAGCACCACTGGGGAGGCCCAGAGACTGCTGGACTCTTGGATTATTCCCAGTTCCAACATCTCCTGTATCTCCTCCCTAAGACTCTGTCTGACCTGCTCAGGCACCCTGTAAGGGGCCTACTTTATAGGTCTTTGGGTCCCTGTATCCAGCTGGTGCTACACCAGGTGGGTGCACCCTGGTTTCACAGTGAACATGTCTCCAAACTCCAGTAATGCTGCTCGGATTTCTCGAACCCCAGTAGGGGATAGCCACTGGGACATTGCTAACCCTTCCACTAAGGTGTCAGTCTGAGCCTCACTGAGGAGATCAGTCACAAGATCCCCCTCATACTCCTCCTGCCATCCATAGCAATACTCAGCACAAGGGCCTCTCTATCAGAGTATGGCTTCCTCATGTTAACATGGTAGAATTTGTGCCCCTGCCTCCTGAATAGCAGTTCTACCAGGTAGTTACCTTCACTGACCTTCCTTACCAATTTGAAGGATCCCTCCCAAGCTGCCTGCAGCTTATTCTGTCTGACAGGAATGAGAAGCATCACCTGCTGCCCCACAGCATACTCTCTGCCTCAAGCAATCCTGTCATACCATACCTTTTTCTATTGTTGAACTCCTGCGTGGTTCCCCTGGTGCAAGCCATGTCCCAAGGTTTAGGACATATGCCACAACAGACTCCTTGTGGGATTCACACTCACCCTCCCACTCATCACAAATCAAATCTAGAGGCCCCCCTCACCCTATGCCCAAACAGCAAATTAAAGGGTGAAAAACCTGTGGATTCCTGGCACCTCCCTGAATGCAAACAATAGGTGGAGCAAATATTTGTCCCACTCCCTCTTAAACTGCTTGGCAAATGCCCATAGCATGATCTTTAGTGTAGAGTTTAGCCTCTCCACAAGACCATTAGTCTGGGGGTGGTAGGGGTGGTCTTTAGGTGCTTCACCCCACAGCACCCCCACAGACAAGCCAGCAGGTCTGACATGAAATTGGCACCTCTGTCAGTCAGTATTTCTCTTGAGAAATCTACCCTACTGAAAACCTCTAGCAAAGTATTTGCCACCTTCTCTGCCTCGATGGAGGATTGAGTCACTGCCTCAGGGTATCTAGTAGCATAATCTACTCCACTACCCTGTGGAACTTGGGGTACTCAGAGGCCTCACAATATCCATAGCTACCCTCTGAAATGGCTCCTCAATCACAGGCAAAGACATCAAAGGAAGTTTGACCATGCCTCCTGCCTTGTCTACTTTTTGGCACGGCTCACAGGTCCTCCAGTGCCCTGGTACATTTATGGCAATCCCAAACCAATAAAAGTTCTGCATAATACATCTCTTGGTATGCTTTATGCCCATATGACTTGCATAGGGAATATCATGGGCTATGGCTAGAAGTGCCAGACAGTAGGCTCTGGGCACTACCAACTGCTGTATTACCTCACCCTCTAGCCCTCCCTCAGGGGTCCACTCTCTGTACAGTAACCCTTTGTTCCCTTATACAGAATCCCCTTTCCCTTGAGAATCAGGTGCCTCCCTAGCTACCTCCCTCAAGCCTTGTAATGTAGGGTCTGAGAGCTGAGCCTGTCTCAGCTCTCTCTTTGTAACTCTTCTCAGCTCCCCTTCCACAGGAAGTCTGGTAGCCTCTGACAGTGGTGCCTCCCTGTCAGCCTGGGTACTACTACTCACCTCTGCCCTTGCAGTCACTCTGTCCAAGGGAATATCAGTACCCACCAGCAGCTGTGGCTCACCTTCAGTCTCACTGCTACAGGGTAGCTCCCTCCCTGAGGTAGCCACATCACCAGTCCTAGCTTCAGGTGTGCAGTCTGTCTGGCTCTCCCCCAGGCTGCCAGAACCACAGGCCTGTCTCTAAGCCTGACTGTATTTCACTGCATGCAAACAAGGGTACTACATTATCAAAATGATTCCCTATATCTGCAGGGATATCCTCAAACACACCTAATTGCATTCTTCCTTTTCCACCCTCCCAGTCAAGGTAAACCATGACCAAAGGCATATGGAATGGGATAACTCCTAAAGCTCTGACTGGAGTGGACTGCCCAAGCAATTACTGGTCCTCTTTAACCACTGCAGGCTTCATAATGGTTATATCAGAGGCTGTTTCTCTCTTAGCAGTGACCTGTTTTCCATCCACCAAGATTGGATATAAACTCTGGTGGTAGTTTAGTACCCCTGTTGTCTCCAGACAACTTACCACTGGCATTCTGTTATTCCCACTTGCTCGCCCCCCACCTTTTGTTCTCCACCTTGTCTCTGTGGACATCTATATGCTACATAGCCCCACTGGTTACATTTAAAACATTTTACCCTTGATCCTGACCGTGTACTTGAAACAATGCCTTCCCCTGTTACTGGCAGACTCTGCTAGTGGTAGTTTAGGCTGCCCACCATGGGTCCCCTTATATCCATGTACAGCACTGGGTAGCCCTTTCCTGTGCAGTGATGCCCTGCTTGCTAGGTATGGGTCTTATTTTTCCCCAACTCATCTGCAGAGTTGCATTCCCTGTCTGACAACCAGATTCTAATGTCCTCAGGGAAAGTGCTAAGGGCTTGTTCCCTCACCAAAACATCTGCCAACACTTGAAAAGTGGTGACCTCACACCCACTCAACCACCTATGAAAATAAAGTGCTTATCTCAGCAATATAATCACATACACTTTCATCTGCCTTGCATCTATGATCACAAAACTTTTTTCTGTAAACTTCAGGTGATAACTTAAAACATTGTAATAAACAGTGCTTAACTTGGTCATAATCTAAACAATCAGTATCAGACAATTTAGAAACAACAGTTACAGCTTTACCACAGAATAATGGGGTGAGGAACTGTACCCAGAGCCCTTTGGTCAACATTATACTGTTTGCATACTCTTTCAAATATATGAATAAAATTATCACCTTCTTGGTACTGAGGAAGACGTTTACTGACCTTTATTGCTTCTGGGGTACGGTTACTCCTTTCCACATTGCCAACATGACCCTGGCGAAGAGTGAGCATTTCCTTTTCATGTTGCCTCTGCCTCTCATTTTCTTTGGCTTCCAAATGCCTCAGTCTCTCTGCTGATTCTACTTCAACCGCCAAATGCTGCAGTCTCTCTGCTGATTCTAATTTCAAATGTTTGGACTCCAGTTCAAGTCTCTTTAACTTCAGATGGATTTTTAAGCCATCTGAGGAAAAGTTGAACTGTCCTGTTTCTGAGAGCTGTACATCCCCAATGACAGTCTGGTTGTCTTTCTGGTTGCTGGTCTGTGATGCAGCTGTGATTAAGGCTGCAATAATTTACAATTTAGTCAGGTTGGTATGCACCACTCCTTTGGTTTGGCACATCTCAGCCAGCTGGTTCTTTGTCTGCTTGCCATAATTCTCTGCTGACATCCTTGCCTGCTCTCCCTGACTAACTAATCTAACAAAGTAAATAAATAAAACTATTGTGATATAAAACTCTGAATGACTGCCATGTGGTTCCTTGAGAGTACAAACACCTTCTTTAGTGACCACTGCTTACAGGCTAGAGGAGTTCAATATCCAGACCACTGCTCATCAATGTGTGAGCATGTGATGGTCGCACCACTGCCAACCAGTATGTGATGCCCACCACTGCAACCAATATGTGATTGCCACCAATGTGTCACCACCACGCTAGGTCAGTAATCAAGGAGCCTGAATCCTCACCACTGACAGTGCAGAGTGACGTCCACTTGGAATACAAATGGATAGACTTAGTATTTCCAGATGCAGATCTCTCTGCATCAAGTACAGTTTCTCTTAAGAGCACATAGGGTACACACTCAGCCCGGGGTCTGGATGTCTCTATATCTGTCTCCCTCCAGATTGCAATAAGACTCCCCAATGGTACAGCTGTAGGGTTAGATCCTCAGCTGAGTGTCCACCCCAAGTCCTCCAGCACCGTCTCTGTAAACTCAGTGCTTTGTGTCTCTGCCCCAAGTAGCTGACACACACACACACACACACACACACACACACACACCTGGGAAAGGCTGGCACAGGTTTACTACCTATGCCACCTTCTGCCCTGACTCTAATGTAGTTATCACTGCCAACAGACACTCTCCAGTCAGCTACTTCAAAGCCCTTAATAAAGGGTCTCCAATTATACTATGTAATATTAATATTAATACAAACTAGAAGCCAAACATTTTGAACTGGAAAGTAATAAACAGCTTCAAAGAACTGAGTTCACTAAACGAAACCAACACAAATTTAATTAGATGAAGCAAGTACTAGTTTAATTAAATGAAACACTTTTCGTCACCTTCATAAGGCAACTTCCTCAGATAATACACATCTACAAAACACTCTTTAAATAGTAAGATACTGGTCACATGACTATGTCTAGCCAGTACATTGGTGCTACAGGTGACCGGATATTTTATTACAAAACTAAACTTTTAAAGCACATAAACCAAGTATAGTCTCTGTTGTTATACTTTAGATTGAAGAATAATTCCACCTCTATTCAAAAAGTGTTAAAACAAAGATTAAGAAGTGAACTAAAATATGATTAATGCTTATATATACAAAAATATATATAAATTAAGAACTTCTTCTGTTATAACAGTGTGTCTAAAATGTACATCGATAGTAAAACATATAAATAGTTTACAGGTTTATCTTCTGTCTAAGCTTTTTAGTTTCAACAAACAAGTTATGTTACAGTGGTCATTTAGACCAGGTGAAACAAAAGCATTTGTTCTGATTTGCCATGATAACTCTCTATTGTCTAATAAAAAAGCTATAAGGACCACCTCGAATACTAGATTGAATAAAATCAATTACTTTAAAAGTGAATTTATGTCCTGGATATCTCGTATTATGCCTAGCAAGAGCGTTGTCATTTTTACCTGTATTGATGGCATAAATATGTTCGTAAATTCGCTCTTTAATTTTTCGCTTTGTTTTTCCAATGTAAAAAGCCTTACATGAGGAACACAGAGTGACATACACCACCATTTTAGAGTTATAGTTTGCATTATGTTTAAGTTGGCATTTTGTGTCATTAATACTGACAACTCTGCCTGTGGAAATATGCTTACACATGTTACAAGCTCCACAGGTAGACATGCCTGTAAGGTTGAAGGGTCTCCTATCACCAGGGGATTCCAATAAAGTCTTTAAACTTCTACCTTTTCTGAAAACTATTTTTGGAAAATCTTCAAATTTTTCCATTAATGTTTTATCCAATCTAAGAAGTCCCCAGTTCTTATATATTATAGTTCTGACTATTGTACTGTCAGCACTAAATTGAGTTATGAAACTACATTCAAATCTATTGACTTGAGGTGTGTTAAAAGTTCTATCAAGATTAAATGTGTCACTGTTGGGACTATAAGATCTATGCTCATAGTTGTCGAGGCTTTCATATTTGTTGAGAATAGGTTTAATGAGGCCTTTAAGCCTTTTCTGGTGTACTTCATATGTTAATTTTTCTATCAACAAACTTGGATAACCCCTCTGCTCAAACATCCCTGCAAGGAAGTTGCATTCATCTAAAAAGTCATGGTTGTTAGACACCATTCTAGCTGCTCTGATAAGTTGGCCTTTAACAATAGACCTTTTTTGTGCTAGAGGATGTGAACTTGTATAGTGTAAAAATGCGTTACAGTATGTGTCCTTTCTGTATATTTTTGAGATGTATTTACTGTTAGTAACATCTTTAATTAACCAGATGTCAAGGTATTCTATACAAGAAGTCTGGAAGTTGGAAGTAAATTTAAGAAATCTAGTAGAACTGTTGAAATATTCAAGTAAAGAATAAGCTTGGTCTAAATTGCCTTTAAACAAAATAAAAATATCGTCCAAGAATCGGGTGTAAAACTTAATACTTGGCATGTAAGTGGTATTGTTGAAGACGTAATTTTTCTCCCAATAAACCATCACGGTGTTAGCAAAGCTAGCACCACAGGGGGAGCCCATGGCCACCCCCTGTTTTTGTAAATATAAGTCATTTTGGAAAGAAAAATAGTTGTTAGTTAAAATAATGTCCAGTAATATTTCCACTAAATATATTTCTTGGCTAGCAGCTCTTTTGTCATGTAAAAATAAATTAACCCATTCCATACCTTCCGAGTGAGGAATTGATGTGTATAACTCTTTCACATCTATAGTCAAGAAGTTGTTATAAACATCAAACTGTAACTCATTAATGTTGTGTAGGAACGCCCAAGAGTCTTTGCAGACTTGGGTTTCACTCGACAACTATTTTTTTCAAAATGCTATCTACAACCTTAGCACAGGGATATGTGATTGACCCTCGTCCATCAATTAATGGTCTAAAAGGTGGGTTTGTTAAACTTTTGTGAATTTTTGGGACTGCGAATAAAGTCGGGATTCGCGGCCATAATGTGGTCATATAGTTATATAAGTTCATGTCGATTTTTGCTTCTATGAACAAATCATTTATGTAACCTTTTATAAGCTGATAAGCAATATTGACTTCATTAATTGAAGTTTTATCATATGCTTCACAGTCAAGCAATTTGTGTACTCTAGCGCTATAGTCACTAGTATCAAATACAGCTATACCTCCCCCCTTATCTGGTTTGATTGATCTCACATGTAAAGATTTAAACAAGTTAAAAGCTACATCCTCATCATGTGTAGTGTTAGAGGTACAAAACTTGTTTCTAAATAACTCGTTAGAGTTGTAAAAAAACCTTAAATCTAATTCAGTAATATTTTCAAACGTTTAACAGTGGGTGAAGAGGGGGGTTGTATGTACTGGATACACGAAAGGAAGAAACAAAATGTTCAGAGTTTCCAAACAAAACTTGCAAGTTGAGTTTTCTTATGAAAAGTTTAAGGTCTTTTACTGTTTGAACCAAGTCGAGTCGACGACTGGTTACAAAGGTACTTCCCTTGGCTAGATGTTCCACTAAAACTGGATCGATTTCAATGGATGAATAATCATAAATGTGAAAATCGCCTGCTTTGTTCTTTATAATGGTGACTTCTTGTTGCAAAGATTGTGTTACCTTCTCCGTTTGTTGTTCCTCCGTTGTTGGTTTTTTTGAAAATGGTTGTTGAGTTTTTTCGAGGTAGTACCAGAATTTGTTGCCTTGGGAAAATTTACAGTGTTTTCATTGCCATTGCTATTGTTAGGAAGGTTAGTCGCCCCTTGATTTTGGTTAACTTCTCTATTTACAGAATGAAGTTGTTCACTTCGTCTCAACTGATCAGAAGCAGGACATTCCCCTATTGTAGACATAGTGGGGTTTTGATTGTTCACGACTGTTCTTTGATTGTCGTGAACATTGTTTTTATTGTAGCCAGTAGTAGAATAAATAGTCGCAAGACCAACTTGTGAACTGGGTGGCTTAGGATAAGCTAAACAGTTTTCGTATGCCAAACGATCTCTGTTAATTTTTTTGATTTTATTGAGTTTCAATCTATCTAAAAGTTGGTCTATACTGGCAAAAGTTCTCTCATATTCAAATTTGTATCTACAAAAGTCACTATGTTTAATAACAAGACCATTTAATTCAGAAACCTCATTTGAAAGTTGTGTAATTTGAAGATTGTAGTGTTTTAACATTAAATTCATGAGGTTGAATCCCTGTTGGTCAAACAGTGAGTTCAGTTCAAGATGAAAAAGGGAGTCCGCTACTAAACCTGTTGGGTATAGATGGTGCCTTAAACCTTTAGGTACAATGTGTTCTTTCAAACAATCTTGGAAGTAGCTACTTTCTAGTTGAAGCTTTTTAAGATGTTCATCGTGCATGCAGCTGCAGTCATTACAGATGGGTTATCCTGCCGTCAGGCGGGTCCTCGGTCGGCCAAATTCCAAAGTCTAGGTCCGGCGTCAGTTGTCGTCGCTTTTTCCCCTGACGTCAGTGCGGTAGGGATACAAAAGAGGCAGCCAATGCCATTTTCTTCAGTCTTCCTTGCCACGCGGTGCCCGAAGCAGAAGCAGTTCGCAAGTGCCCGTCAGCCAGCTCCTGAGATTTACGAAAGTATTTCAGCCGAAGTCTTCTTGAAAGCTAAGTACCCCGTTGGGGAAACTTTTCTTGCCTCAGACCGATGTCAGACAAAGTTAATAATTGCATTTCATGTGGGAAGCAAATACCACATAAGGATTTCCACTCTTTCTGTATACCTTGCTTAGGCCCAGACCACTATGTCTCGGCCTGCCGTTTTTGTGCTAGATTCAACAAGCGCACTATTAAGCATCGGGCGGAGTTCGCCCTTCACTTTTTTGGCAAAAAATGTAATTATATTATGTCGTCGGATAATCCGACTCCAGTTTTGAGCAAAAAAACGTAAAGATAAGGACCGACATACGAGGTCCACAACGTCTACTGAAACCACGCTAAGGCCGACTACCGGTTCTCCGGTACTCAGCGAGGCACCTATGCAGCCCCTGTGTACCAATGACACTACATTACCTGTGTCTTCAGTACCCAAGGTCGCAGGCTCCTCGGCCCCCATTCCTACTACTAATACCGACGCCACTCCTGGAGGGGAAACTCAGAATTTAGACAGGCCTGCCATTTCTCAAGGGGTCTTCAGGCCTTCCTCCTTCTCTATTAAAGCCTTTACTAAATCTAAAGCAGCCATGAAAACCAAAAAACAGGTTCCTCAGACCCCCTCTCAAGACACCATGCCTAAGAAACAGATGCTTAAAATGGCTGAGGATTTGATTACTCTTATCAGGGGTTCTCAACCCCCCTCTGACAAAAGGCCCAGATTAGAGGAAGACTACCCTTCCTCAGATCAAGCTTCTATTACCTCAGAACTATCTGAGGACCAGGATTATGCCTATTCTCCATTCGAAGACTCTGATGCAGAGGAGTCTATTCCCTCGGTCTACCCCCTGAGGACTACTCTTTCGGGGAAACCCTGCATATAGTGAGGGAACACTTTCACTGGGAAGGCCAAGATTACTCAGATTCCAAGAAAAGGCTCAGGGAATTTCTTCTGCTCCCCCAGCATAGGCCCCTGGCTATCCCTCCTGTTTTAGATATATTGGATGATGTGTACACAGAAGCCAGCCTTAATCCAGATTTTTTGCCTCCAGCTCCTGTTAAACCAGACAGGTATTACCGGGTTCCTGATTCTCACCAGTTCCTATATAAAAGCCATACTGCTGACCCAGAAACTATTTCACAGGGTCCCAAGGGAATTAAGGCCTCTACTGCTAAAACCCATTACCTGCAGAGAGAGATTCCAGAGCTTTAGAAAGGTGGGGAAAAGGTGTACACCTCGGCCACTTTAACCATGAGGGCATTAAACTGTCAGTTCCATATGTTAAAGTATCAACAGTTTTTGATATCTCAGCTGAAAAGCAAGATGACACAACCAGAACAACCAGATTTAAAAGAGTTGCAGGATTTGTTGCATGGTGCAGAGCAAGTGGGTAAACATACCTTGCAGTGTGGTTTTGATGCTTTAGAGGCCTCATGTAGAGCTGCTGTTACGGGGTCTGTTATACGTAGGCATGCTTGGCTCAAAGAGCAAACCTTACCAGATCATGTCGAAGCTAAATTATTAGATGCACCTCTTCAAAAAGATGTATTGTTTGGTGTTAAAGCTGAGGAGGCACTAAAGAAAATGGAGGAAAAAGCGAAATCAATGCAAACAGTGAAAGATTTCCTGCAGGTACAACCTCCACGTTTCAGCAGAAACTGGCCTTCAAAAAATTGGTCCTTTCCAGCCACGGACAGACCTCAAAGGGGCAGATACAGACACCCAAGGGGTAGAGGCCAACCTCAAGGATCTTTCAGAGCCAGACAGTGGCAAGCACCAACCCCAAGAGGTGGAGAAGATAGATCACAGTCTTTTAGAAAACAGACACAATGACTTCCCCCTACACCTGCCAAGCAAAGCTTTAATGGCAGCACCTTTGGGCGGAAAACTGACATTATTCTCAAAAAATTGGCATATTGTTACAAAAGACAAATTGATTCTGGACATTATAGACAGAGGCTACAGGTTCCACTTTCACACCCTTCCAAAAATGAGAGGCATGCCAAACCTGCCACAAAATCAAAGGGCAGAGGCACAAAAACAAATTTCAGCTCTCATGGACATGAAAGCAATTCAAGAGGTACCTGCAAAAGAACAAGGTCAAGGGTTTGATTCCAGACTATTCCTGGTACCAAGGAAAGACAAAGATTGAGACCTATCTTAGACCTATCCATCCTAAACACATATCTACAGGTGCCAAAATTCAAGATGCTCACATTACAGCAGCTTCTTCCCATGCTGGGCAAGGAGTCTTGGCTGGTAACATTGGACCTCAAGGAGGCATACCTGCATGTCCCTATCAGACAAGATTGCAGAAGATACCTCAGATTTCTTGCAGGTTCAACCCATTACCAATTCTCTGCATTGCCCTTTGGCTTATCTCCTGCGCCCAGGGTGTTTACAAAATGCCTGGCATCAGTAATCGCCTTCTGCAGACTACAAGGGATACAAATCTACCCATATCTGGATGACTGCCTGATCCAAGCGGACAGCAAGGACATACTACTGCAGCACCTGGCGTTTGTAATAAAACTGTTGAACTTCCTGGGATACACAGTCAACAAAAAGAAATCAAAACTAATACCCTCTCAATAAATAATTTTCCTGGGTGCCAGCTTGAATACAACCACCCAGATGGCCTACCTCACGCCAGACAAATAAGGGCAACTGTCTCAATACTTCAGAAAAATGGCAACTTTCACCAGGCTAACTGCAAGGAAAGTCCTGCAGGCTCTGGGATTCATGGCATCTTGCATCCTACTAATCCCATGTGCAAAGCTGCATATGAGGAAACTTCAATGGTACCTAAAAAACTTATGGTCTCAACACAGCCACAGCTTGGAAGCAATTATACCACTCATTCCATGCCTTCAAAAGGAATTTTTGTGGTGGGCTCAAGCTTGCCAAAGAAACACAGGTCTTCCTTTCTGTGTACCTCAAGCAACTCAAATCCTCACAACAGATGCCTCAGACTACACCTGGGGAGCACACATGACAGATCGGTGCATTCAGGGAAAATGGACCCGAAAAGAGAAGCACCTTCACATCAACCAAAAGGAAATGTTAGCTGTGCAAAATGCTATTATGACCTTCAAAGACCTACTGCATCCAGGCCAGCTATTGATAAGGACAGACAACACCACAGTGATGTGGTACATAAACAAACAGGGGGGAACTCATTCATACCCCCTGTGCAGGCAAGCCATGACCCTATGGAACACAGCACTGGAATTGCAAATTCAACTAGAGGCACAATTCCTGCCAGGGAAGGAAAACACACTGGCAGACAACCTAAGCAGAAATATGACAGATCCACACGAATGGAAGTTGCATTCTCAAGTTTTCACAAATATAACTCAGGCATGGGGACAGCCAGACATAGATCTCTTTGCTACCCACAGAAATTGCCAGTTGAAAAAATTTTGTTCAAGGACCTATCATCCACAGGCCTGGAAAGTGGATGCACTTTCCTTCCATTGGACAACATTGACAGTCTATGCCTTCCCGCCTCTTCCTCTGCTGCCCAAAGTTCTATTAAAAGCCAGAGCAGAGAGGCCGAAAATGATTCTCATTGCTCCAGACTGGCCAAGACAACACTGGTATCCGCTCCTGAAGAGCCTGACACATTCCCCACCATGGATCCTACCTCTAGTCCCTCTTCTGTTGTCCCAGCACAACTACAAAACCCTTCACAGCCAACTCAAAACCCTAAATCTAGCTGCATGGAGAATTCCTTGATTTCCCAACAGATTCTCCTCTCCAAGGAGGTGCAGGATGTCATCTTGGAGGCCAGAAGACCTTCTACTAGAAAAGCCTAATCTGCCAAATGGAAACGATTTTGTGCCTGGAATCAAGAAAAGGGACAGAATCCTTGGGTAATAAATATACCTCAAATTTTACAGTACCTAGCTGAGATGTTAAACAATGGACTTTCCTTCTCCTCCATCAAGATCCATGCTTCAGCCATTTCTGCACAATACAACACAGATCCTCCTTTATTCTCTCATCCTCTCCTAAGACAGTTCCTCAGAGGGGCAAAGAATATAAAACCCCCTAGGAAACCACCAGTCCCTGCTTGGGACCTCAACTTCGTATTGGAAAAGTTGACCCTTCCTCCCTTCGAACCAGCTTCTTCAACAGAGCTACAATACTTGTCATGGAAAACAGCCTTTCTTCTGGCTATCACCTCAGCATGCAGGGTTTCGGAGCTACAGGCCCTCATGGCTGTGCAACCATTCATCATTTTCCATCAGGACAGAGTTTCCTTACGAACCAACCCTACCTTTATGCCAAAGGTAGTATCCAGTGTAGCTTTGAATCAGACTATCCACTTACCTACCTTTTATCCTAATCTACAAAACAAAGGGGAAAGACTACTACATTCCTTGGACATTCACAGACAACTTTGTTACTATTTGGACAGGACAAAGCCATTCAGGAAATCTGAGCAACTCTTTGTGTCCTATGCTGCAGGTGCTCAAGGAAAGGCTATTTCCAAACAGACAATTTCAAAATGGATAGCCCACTGCATACGCTTTTGTTACTCATTTCATGGAAAAACTGTGCCTGCATGCATCAGATCCCACTCCACCAGAGCCACAGCTACCTCTGCAGCCTTCCTCAGGGGGGTCCCTACCAAGGACATTTTGGAAGCAGCCACCTGGAGTTCAGTGCACACTTTCTCCAAGCACTATCACCTCCCACTATTCTCTAAATCTAGAGCGGGTTTTGCCACAGCAGTCTTGCAGGGCATCCTCGCTTCTCTTAGTTCCACTTAGTGCCTACCACCCCTACTTAGCTTTGGGATTCTTCCCATCTGTAATGACTGCAGCTGTATGCACGATGAACATAGTACAGTTTTGTACCTACCATAAATGTAGATGTTCGAGTGCTCATACAGCTGCAGTCCACGTTACCCCCCCTCCGTCCCCTCTTAGGACAAGCCTTATGGCAAACACCTTATCATACAACCTATTTGGGGTATTCTCTTATGGTGTATTTGCTTGCAACTACTGTTTTTTGATTATTCTGTATTGCATGTTTGTATAACTTTATGTTTTGCCTTCCTTCTGGGGGCACCTGACATCTGGGGCAAGAAAAACTGAAGAAAATGGCGTCGGCTGCCTCTTTTATACCCCTGCTGCACTGATGTCAGGGAAGAAGCAACGACAACCGACGCCAGACCTAGACTTTGGAATTCAGCCGACCGAGGACCCGCCTGACAGCAGAATAACCCATCTGTAATGACTGCAGCTGTATGAGCACTCAAACATTTACATTTATGGTAGGTACAAAACTGTACTTTTTACTAGTTTAACATCCAAAAGTTTTAATTGATTAGTTAAGTCAATAGAACCAACCTGTTTATTGAATGCGTTGTCGACTGGTAGCCCTTCACTGTTTTCTTGGTTAAAAGTAAACTTTCTCATGTCGTTAATCCATTCGTTAAAGTATGGGCTTCCAATAAGCCCCTCAACGCTAGAATGAATCCCCACCTCTGTCATCAGGGGGTGTAAACGCTTCTCCGGTGGTTCGATTCGCTGGTTAGAGTCATTAAGGTTATTGCCCAAATTACTCGCTGGTTTGTTGGATGTAAGGCAAATAGAACGTTCAGTTCCTGGTGAATTGCCGGCACCGGCTAGTTGTTGACTTGGTGGAATTGAGCTGCTACTGCTGTTCGAAATGTAGATGTTATCTAGTTTTGAAAGCTGAGTATCAAAATGTGCTGATAGATCCTCCACTCGTTGGGATAAGGCATTAATAAGTGCCGTGAGGTTCAAAAGTTCCGATTGAGTTTGAGTGGGATTAAACAGTACCAGACTGTTAGACCCACTGAGTGTTCCAGAAGCCATAGACACCAAAGACAAACTAGAAGCCAAACAAATTGAACTGGAAAGTAATAAACAGCTTCAAAGAACTGAGTTCACTAAACGGAACCAACACAAATTTAATAAGATGAAGCAAGTACTAGTTTAATTAAATGAAACGCTTTTCGTCGCCTTCATAAGGCAACTTCCTCAGATAATGCACATCTACAAAACACTCTTTAAATAGTAAGATACTGGTCACATGACTATGTCTAGCCAGTACATTTGTTCTGATTTTCCATGATAACTCTCTATTGTCTAATAGCAAGCTATAAGGACCACCTCGAATACTAGATTGAATAAAATCAATTACTTTAAAAGTGAATTTAATCTAGTATTCGAACAAATGCTTTTGTTTCACCTGGTCTAAATGACCACTGTAACAACTTGTTTGTTGAAACTAAAAAGTTTAGACAGAAGATAAACCTGTAAACTATTTATATGTTTTACTATCGATGCACATTTTAGATACACTGTTATAACAGAAGAAGTTTTTAATTTATATATATTTTTGTATACATAAGCATTAATCATATTTTAGTTCACTTCTTAATCTTTGTTTTAACTTAACATTTTTTGAATAGAGGTGGAATTATTCTTCAACCTAAAGTACAACAATAGAGACTATACTTGCTTTATGTGCTTTAAAAGTTTATATTTGTAATAAAATATCCGGTCACCTGTAGCACCAATGTACTGGCTAGACATAGTCATGTGACCAGTATCTTACTATTTAAAGAGTGTTTTGTATATGTGTATTATCTGAGGAATTTGCCTTATGAAGGCGACGAAAAGCGTTTCATTTAATTAAACTAGTACTTGCTTCATCTAATTAAATTCGTGTTGGTTCCATTTAGTGAACTCAGTTCTTTGAAGCTGTTTATTAATGCTAATACAAATGGTAGTAGTTCACCAAGATGGCTAGGCCTTCTGGAGTGGCCCACACAGTGTCATCAAATAAATATAAGTATTCTCAGAGGTTAGATACTTTCTACAAAGACCAGCCACAATAAAAGTTTTACATGTATTTAGTAATAAATAATTAAAGAACAGGAAAATATTTAATATATATTTACAGTAAACCACAGAGATAAAATCACAGAAAATACTGAAATAAAACTGATGGACAGACTCAAACAAATAAAGAAAAAATACTCTCTAAACTAAATAAAACAAATAAATAATATGATTTCTTTACCTAAGCACAGGTACAGAGAGCTAATTAATGATCCATCTGTGGAATAAAGGACACATTTTATGCAGTAACATGCATTTCTGCAGTTGTCTACAAGCAGAAGATGGTCTCTTAATTTTACATGTATACAAGAGAATATCTATAGAATATAACTACCCAGAAAGCAAAATCTGCCCTGTTTTAATATGCTGGCTGCAGATATGCTGCTTATTTAATTAAGTTTCAAATAGTGATGATAATTTAGGAGGACTTAAACCACAGAGGTTTTGAAAGGAAATTCCTGTAGAAGAAATCAGAATTCCACAGACATCTTAATATATATATATATATATGGATTACCTTTCAAATATTGTAAGACCAGAATCCTAAACGTTATTTTCATGCGACGAAAATAACAAAAGTTAAAATCCTGCATCATGAACTTTTTCCCAGGGCTAGTAAACACTTGTCCAAATCTACACAGTACACACCTAACCATATGAAACCCACCAAGGTGGGGGGCTATGCTTCCCACACCCCCCAACTATATATACCAACTCCGGGATCGCACTACAGTGGGGAAAAGGCCATATTTCCCCACGATCCGCAAAATCATCAAAAATAAAATCAATGTTATGTGCTACAGTGTATAAGTTCAGTAAATGTCCACCCCTTCATGTCATCAACCCCCGCTAGCAATTGTTTTAAACATGTAACTACCTGCAACTATTCGACAAGTACTAAGGCATATTCATCATATTAGCTAACTTACCTTACCATTCTAGACATTTAGTTTTATAAAGAAGCAACATATCCTTGTATCAGGAATTAAATATTTTTGTCCAAGGAAACTAAAAATGTCATAACTTTCAACAAAAGCAATCTACAAAATATGCTGTTTTGTCTATCTATTTCATAGAAGACCCCACAGTCGTGCTTATTCCCTACCATCAATACTCTTATTGTTAATTCTTAGAAACTCACTGGTATTTGACATTACTGTCTACAAACTCCATTTTCTATAATTCTGCCCCCTCTTGTTCACCTTCTCTCTGTTTTTGATCATTTTTAGTGCCTGCGTAACTTAGCTTTAAATGCTACTGCTCTTTCTTTGAGCTGCTTTTATCTTAACCTGCAGTGAAACAGCATTCCACAAGTTTATTCCCACATTATGGAATTCAGTCTTCCCAAGCATCAGGCATTCTTTTCTTTCAAGCACTCCTGAGAAGAATACTAGATGGGCTTAATGTAACTGCCAATTTTCTGAAAGGCCTCCCTAGCACCAGCCCTCAGTACATCTGACCTAGTACTACTTTAGATCATTTTAATACCAAATGGATTGTTATAAATTGCATTTAATTGAGAATAGTGTGGATATATGACTAGTTAACTCATTGATTAAAGTATGCCCTATTGCTGTTTACTTTGCTTACTTTTGTCAACACTCCATTCTATTTGTTTTCTTTAGTCTCACTTACTAATTTCTGTTGTTTGCCTTCTGGTTGTAGTTTGCACCTTCGGACTGAATTGTGGTTGAAAATGGTCATCTGATCAGGCTACCACTCCAGTTAACAGATAAAGTCATCTATAGATGGAGAAAAGTTATACCTTGGACTTTGTTACTCTTTTCAGGCAGTATTACTTCAAGCTTTCTGCCATGTTGCTTTGAAGAGTCAGTGATGCTGTCAGTGTTATTCACAGAATGGAACTCATCAGAAATATCCAACAGCTGTTTTGCATAAAGAATTGATGGATATTTTGAGGAGTCCTTCTGCTTCACTGTTACAGAAAGTATTGCAGTGGATTCATCCTGTAGTTTATCATTTTACTGCTTTCCGTTGTGTTGTGGTATTTCTCATTTGTTTTCAAAGCTAAAGCCAATTTAATTTTTTGGAGCTTATTATCAATTCATTCTCACCATTTTAGCTTGATAAAGTTGACTGACATTCTATTTTGGTTCAAAATGGATGGAATTTGTCAACTTATTTTTATTTCCTTAATTTTAGTAAGTTTTCTGCTGCGTTTTTTTGGTACTGACTATTACACAAGGGTTGTTTCAATCAACAAAATTACTCATGGTGGTCCAGTGTATTCTTTTGTTATATATAGTGTTGCTGCAGTTTTGAAATCCAAAGCCTCTAAATTCTGAATTAAAAATAGGTAGTGGTATATGAATGACTGAACACTGCCAAATGCAGAGTGCTGAAAATGCAGTGCAACAAAGTCTTATTAGAAGTCACATAGTGTCTTGTACTGCTGAGTACAGCAAATATTTGTGGAAGCTATGGCTAATGAAGAATTACACTGATGCAAGGATGATAGCAGGTGAGCAGCTATATTATTTAATGTACTGACAACAACTTCCTAAGCAAAACAAAGTCATGTGACATTCTACAAGGACTGGCTTTATAGGACTCATAGTAACTGCTGCATTTTTTTTTTAAATCCTGAGCCTCTGACTTCTGAATATGAAATAAGCAACACCATTTGGATGACTGAAGACCACCAATTACAGACTGCTGAAAATTCAATGCTGCAGTGGTTTCTATGATCCCACTGTAACACCATGCATTGTTTTGTACTCTTGACTTCAGTACATCCTCATAGGCACCTAAAGCTGTAGAACAACCACACCAACACACACAGGATGGAAATACACAACTGTACCATTACTCTGATGGCAGCAACTGCCTAAACAAGATAGACTCACATGGCATTCCACTTTCCTTATGGGACCATTAAGACATACTGCACTATACATTATAGCTGTCTGAGATATGCAGTGCATGCTGAACATATTTAAAATGCATTAAAGTAGCTGTGGGAGTTAACATAAATTAATATTAAATATAGTTAACAGTGGGGGGGGGTGTAAGTTACCCTATTGACCAGTATGTGCCTGCCATAATGCCCAGCAGTCCTGGGTCAATAAGCTACTGGACATCTGGTGTCCAGTTGCCCAGCTCGGATTACATGGGATAGCTCTGTTGACTGAAAGCTGGACATAAAACCAATCAACCTGCTAAACATGAAACTGGAAATGCTACACTTAATGTAGGTTCACTGACAGGACAGAGCTTGGAAGTGGATGGCATTTATTTATTTATTTATTTGTTTATTATACATTTGTTGACCAGAAAGTCCGACTGGGCTGAGGACCAATTTTCAGTGGCGGCATGGAGAGAAAAGCTCCACAAAGTAACAATCTGTAAATTTATACATAATGATGATTTTTATACAATGGAAGAAAAGCATGACATAGATATAGTAATTAAAACACATATATGATTAATAATACGATACATAGGCTTTCACAGTTTGTATGATCTTGCAAATATTACAGGTAGCCTAGATATAGTGAGAGATAATCTGTAGGGTAATTATTATAATCATGGTTAACAGCAGTTAAAAGAATATAAAGTATGTGATTACAGTTAATAATAAAGAAGAGAATTAGTATAGGCAAATTCTGTTTCGTAGTAGTAAAGAGGTGAGTGAAGGAGAGCGAGGTCAGGATTAGAGCCCTTGGCAAGGGGTAGGTAGGATAAGGGAGAAAGGTTTACAAATAAGTTGTTAAGGCAGTTTTATGAGAAGGAGAGAAGTATTAGTAGTTGTTCATAGGTAGCCCTGACTGTTAGATGAACAAAGCCATGAGTCTGTTAAATACCTTTTGAGTAGTTTTTTAAATTGAGTGGTGTTAGTAGTGGCTTTAATATAGTGAGAAAGCATATTCCAGGTTTTTGCTATGTGATAGGAATATAGAGTACCTCCTGCAGTATTAACAGATTTGGTAACCTGTGACAATGATTTATTTGTTGAGCGAAACACACATTTATTGAAATAGGGCTGCATAGAACACTATAGAGCAGCTGGAGTTTTTCAGACTGATAAAATAGTATATGGGCCATGATTAACTGATTATATAAGAGTTGTGGTAGTTCTAGCCAGGAGAGTTTTTTAAGTTGTGGCAATGGTGTTTCATATAGGTAGAGCCTGTGACAAATTTTTCAGTTTTGTTATAGCATGTTTCTAGTTTATCTAAGTCTGTTTTTATAAGATTGATAAGTATGGGTGAGGCGTAAAGGAGTTTTGATAAGAGGAGGGTTCTAGCAATAGCTACCCTAGAACTGTCAGTTTGAATTTTTTTATTTCTGTATAGTGTTCCCATTTTCCGTGTATCTTCTTAACTGCTTGTGATATGTGCAAGTCAAATCTTAGTTTATTATCAATTATGACTCCTAGTAGTTTTGTTTGTGGTTCAGGAGTAATTTTTGTATTATTGCTATGAGTGATGTAGAAGAAAGGTGGGGGTCTAAGGCTCTGGTGGGCTGAAAGATCATGAGTTTGGTTTTGTTAAATTTTGCTCATCCCTCTCTAACATAGATGACAAGCAGGCATGGTATTTCGTTTAGATGCTTTAATACATAGAAACACACCAGGATGGATAATAGCAACATAAAATATAAACAAACTGATTAACAGACAGACCTAATAGACATACATGCTTACATCTCAACAGCTTACTACAGAATGGCAGTCAGGCTTACACATGCTCAGTATTTATACACTTGTGCAAGCCCTTAGATAGCTTCTTAAAGATATATACACACACAATGATCTACATCCTCCCTCTTAAAAAGATTGCCCATAGCAAAAAACAACATTGGAGTTAGACGTGCATTATTATAGAATTTAATAACAAACACAATGTTTATGCCCAAGTTGTTGTGTATCTATTACATGGTCTAGAGATACGACCAGATCTGGTAACATAACAAGCTGGACTGAATTTAGCAACAGGGACAGTCTTCGGTGAACAACTAGTATCAGGAACTTCTGGATTCATCACAGGAATGGGAATATTCTCTGGAACTTCATCTGGAATAGGAACAATGGACAACTCACTCTGAGATAAAGACTCTTTCTCACAAGCTATGTGCTGTGTTGTAGGCTCAGACACCAGCATCAAACGTTCTTGATTCCACCTAAACTCTGCTCCTTGTGATTCCACAATGTACAATCTCGGCTCTGAGCAAATATTCTTCACATCTCCAATCTGATCATAACCTTTGGGTGTTTGCATCCTTACCACTTATCCTTCTCGTAATGGATTGAGTGGTTTGCTGGTCTTATCATAGAAGGACTTCTACGTTAAACGCTTCTTCAACAGATTGGTTTTCACTGACCTGATGTTCTTGATGCATGGAACCAACAACTGACTACTGATTGGTAATGAGGTTCTGGTTTGTCTCGACAGAAGTCTCTGGATAGGGGAACCAAGATGTTTATCACAAGGAATATTTCTGAGATTCAAGAGATTCAGGAAACATCACTATTGACTCGTTTTGATTTCTCTAGCAACTGTTTTGCACTTTGAACTGCACATTCTACCAAACCATTTGACTGCAGATACTCTGGGCTACTCATGACATGAGTAAAGTACCATTCTTCAGCAAATCTTTTGAACTATTGGCTTGTAAACTGCGTGCTATTGTAAAAAATATCTTTGTGCTTACTACCATGGAGTGCAAAATGATGCTTTATCTTAGTTATGACATAATGGATGCTAGACTGGGTAGTAGGTCAATCCAGAACCAATTGGAGTAAGAGTCTACTAACATCAAATAGTGTTGATCATTCCACTCAAAAATGTCAGTGGCTACTGTCAACCAAGGTAGTTCAGGAATCTGGTTTAGCTGAAGTGGTTCCTTCTGTTGATGTGGCTTAGTACTATTACACACAGAACAAGATAAAAGTACTCTTTCAATGTCTTGTGACATAGAAACCAAAAATACTAGTCTTCTCGCCCATATCTTGATAGTGTCAGTTCCTGGGTGACCACAATTGTACTCTTTGGAACAATTACTTTCGGACCTTTCGTAATGATACCATTGTCAGACAAAATCTCATCTCTGTATAGAAAATAAGGTTGCACTTCTTGAGGTAAACTAGATTATTTTGATGGTCATCCTTGTTTGATAAAGTGGTTCAGCCTTTGTAAAACTGCATCTGTGGCTGTGTGATCTCTCAGCTCATCAAGATACGTGGAAGAAAAATTTCTCACTTCCATGACTTCAAAATCAAGGTTCTCATTCTTGTGTTGTTCAGTGCTGTTTCTGGATTATCTGGATAATGTATCAGCAAGATAAAAAAGTTTGCCTTTCTTGTAGACAAGAGTGAAATTATACTTTTGCAATCTCAACATCATGCGTTGCAATCTGGTTGGAGCTGAATGCGTAGGTTTTCTCAAGACAGTGACTAGAGGTCGGTGGTCTGTTTCGATCTGGATAGGTCTACCATAAACATAATTGTGGAACTTCAAACATGCAAAGACAATTGCCAAAAGGTCTTTCTCAATTTAAGCATACTGCATTTCAATTTGGGTAAGAGTTCTCGATGCATAGGCAACAGGTTGACCCTCTTGTAGAATGACTGCACCTTGACCAAATTCTGAATCATCACATGAAAGAGTAGCTGGCTTGTGAACATCATAGCATTTGAGAGTTGGTGGACTGGCAATTCTGTGTTTTAGAACATCAAATGCTCTTTAATGTTGCTCTAACCAAGACCAGGATACATCTTTATGTGTCAGCTCTCTAAGCAGTGCTGAAAGTTGGCTCAAGTCTGGAATGAACTTGCATAGATAGTTAATTATGCCAAGAAAACATTGCAGGGCTTGAATATTGTCTGGAGCTGGCATCTTGAGAATGGCTGCTTGCTTAGTAGGGTCTGGTCATAGGCATGAACTGGTAAACAAATGACCAGCATAGGTAACCTCTTGTAGCCTAAATTTGCATTTCTGTGGATTGAGCTTAAGATTCACTTGACATGCTCTTTCAGAACTTTTCTTATGTTTCTGTCATGCTCAGATTTACCATTACCTCCTACTAGTATGTCATTGACTGAAATATCACAAGGATACCCACAAAAAAATTTGCTCCATTGCACGCTGAAAGACTTCACTTGCAAAATGTATCCCAAGTGGCATTCTCAGAAATCTGTATGTTCCAAATGGTAATGAACCTAGTGAGCAATGATTTCTTGTCAAGCTGAATTTGCCAAAATGAACTCTTTGCATCTAAGACAGACAAAACAGTGGCATTTGGCATCAGAGCTGTGACTTCTTCGACTGTGCGCATTGGATGATGAGGTCTTTTTAGTGGTTTGTTCAAATGTCATGGATCAATACATATTCTAATGTCATCTGAGCTTTTGTTATGAGCTACCACCATGGAAGATACCCATTCAGTAGTAGTAGACGAACCAACTGGAAAATCATACCTTGTCGCACCATTTTATCTAGCTTGGCTTTGACTCTGTCCTGCATAGCTACTGGAACTTTTTGAGCTGGCCTGATAACTGGACTGACATCTGGGTCTAACTTCATGGAGTACACAACTGGAAGCTCCCCTAGTTTGTCTTCAAAAAGATAAGCATAGGTAGAAATAAATATACTGGAATAAATTAGAGTAGTGGTCTTTCAAGCTAGCTTGATGGACTTCCTTATTAAATAAAAGCAGTCCCATTTTCAAACTGTCTCTGAGCCCTAATAATGACTGAATGAGCCTCTTGACCACATAAAACAGCAAGTCATAGCATCTCCCAGCAGAGTAACATGAAAGCACTACTGCGCTTTCAGTCTGAATTTCTTCACTACCATAAGCAACGAGCTTCACACACTTTGCCAAAAAGCCTTTCACCATGACACACTATAGCAAATGTTGCTGCTGACATAACATTGCACTTGAAACCTGTGTCACCTTTGAGCTCTATGGGTTTGCCATTTATCCAGACAGTACAAAATACTTCATTCTTTGCCCTTAAATCTACTGCATTAACTGTTTCATGAAGCACTGACACACCATCAACATAAAGAGTAGGGTTGCAGCTTTTTAATTGATCAACTCATTTCTTTGAGTGTTCCCTTTTAATAAAAGAATGTGGGCTTTTTGATTTACAAAGCCTTTTGAAATTATTCCACTTATTGCATTTGTGGCATTGCTGACCAAAAGCTAAACATTTCTCCCTTTTAGATTCATGACTTCCACCACAATTTTGACAGTGGGCAATGAAAATGGGTGGGGACCCACACTTTGAGTTTGCTGACTCACTCTTATGCTTCACTGAGGCTGTGCAAAATCTCAGATTTGCTGGAAAGCTCTGGGGTTTACCAGTGGGTGCTGCAGGGGCTACACTTGCTGCCATGTGCTTGGGCCTGTTTCTTTTAACCATGTGCTGCATACTATCAACATGAGCTCTAGAAGTTACTGGAAGCATGCATCTCTCATTTGTTAAATACTTGTGTTCTTTTCTATGAGCCTGTATATCTAGCAAATTTCAATGGCCTTATTCAAAGTTAAATCACTGTCATGAAGCAAAATCTTTCTCACAGCATCATCTTCAATATTACACACAACTCTGTCTTTTATCACCTCATCCCTTACATCACCAAATCTGCACATTTTAGCCTTATTCCTCAAGTCAGTTATATATACTGCAAACGTTTCATCAAGCTTTTGATCCCTTGCATAAAATAAGTGCCTTTCCATAGTAACATTCATCTGGGGGTTACACATTTCTCTAAATTTACATTTTAAGCACTTGGGGTCCTCCCTTGACTCAGCTGGTACAACAATATGACAGTTTTCCCCCACTCCTACAAAGATAGCAGGTGCATACATAAATGAACATTCCCTTTCTATGGTTTCTGACTCAGCTAAATTAGAGTAAATGCCTTTGCATGGTCATCTTTATCAGAAAATGCAGCCTGCATGAAAATGTTGTACTCTTGCTCAACCAGTCTCCAGTTCTCTACAACATTATTGTCAAACACAAGAGCACTGGGTTTTCGAAATCCATCTGCCATGCCCACAAAGTATGAGCAAGCACACTGAAAATACAGCCTTTGTATTTATGTACGAACAAACTGTTCTGTGAGCTTGTAATTGCATTCAAATGCACTATAAACTCATCAAAATACTGTACTTTGTGAAATATGCTCTGTAATGGCTGTAGTTTGCAAAATAACTTTACTGTAATACTGCACAAGCATGAGAATTCTTTATACATTTCTGATAACTCAGATACCTTTAATTAATATGAAAATGTGTGTGTAGCGAAAAGGCAATCGTTTCCTCTTATTTTATTTATTTTATGCAATTCGGACGTTATTTCAAACATTTTCATAGTAATTTGAATATTTTTATCAATATCGGACATATCGGTTTATTCAAATATCATTTAGAGCGTTCTGCATGTCTCATTTCATATTTTGCGAATAAGAAATTATTTGAGCAAGTTTTAACATTTGAAATTAATTTATGACCTGTTTTGCAAATTATACAGGCAGTAAGAATGATCCACTCCTGTATATTCCTCCAATACCAACCGGGTGCTTCTCAGATTTAAATTGAAGAAACTGGAGCTCTTTCTGGCAACAAGTCATTTTGGCCATGCTTCTTCTAATACCGTGTCCTTTAGACATGTAATTTCTGACACCATGTCACTTGTCCCTCTATAACATAGATGAGAAGCAGGCAGAGTATTTTGTTTTGATGCTTTAATACATAGAAACACATCAGGATGGATAGCAGCATCTTAAAATATCTTACAAACATAAATGCTTACATCTCAACAGCTTACTACAAAATGGCAGTCAGGCTCGCACGTGCTCAGTATTTATACACTTGTGCAAGCCCTTCAATAGTTTCTTAAAGGTACATACACACACATTGATCTACATTAAAGTTAAGTATGAGCTGTGAGGCGGTTAGCCATGATTCAATTTCAGTGAAGGACTTTTGGGTTATGTCTTGAAGCTGTTGTATGGTGGATGTAGCACATACAAGTGTAGAGTCATCTGCATGTTGGATAATGGATGCGGGGGGGGGGGGGGCAGTGTTGAGGCCATTAGTAAAAATACTGCAAAGGAGGGGACCAAGGATGAATCCGTGAAACTCCTAATGTGACTGGGAGTAGAGGGAGAGGTCTTGTAGCCACTTTACTGCTTGCTGCTGGTCTGCTAGGTAACTTTGGAACCATGTGAGAACAGAGGGGCTGAGATTTAAGTTGTGAGAACAGTCAGTAGCTTGTGGTGGCAAACTGTATCAAAGGCCTTAGACATGTCTAAACAGGCTGATGAATCTATTTTGCCTTCATTTCTGAGTTGATTGATGGTATTGGCAAAGTTGAGGAGGGCAGTTATGGTATTATGATAGGGTCTGAAACAATGCTGGAATTTGGCCAGTAGGTTATTAGTTGTGAGATATTGTAAGAGTTGTGAGTGAATGCACCTCTCTAGAAGATCAGATAGTGGGGAAAGAATGGCGATGGGTCTGTAATTTGTGAGTTCAGATGGTACATATTGTTCAGCAATGGATTGATTAGTAAGTACAGACATAGGGTAGGAAATGGTTTCTGCTGCTAATTTTATAAATTCAGATGGTAAGTTATCAGCTGCAATTGTAGTAGGTTTCAATTTCTTTAGTAATTTTTCTATGGTTCTTGTGGAGGCAAGCTGGAATGAGAAAGTATTATTATTGTTGTTTGTTGGCATGATGGTAAGGAGATGGCTGGATGTCATATGTATCCAGGATATAAGATGGAAAGGCAGTGCAGCAAAGCCACTTGGCTTGGGATCTAGAGTCTACAACTCAGGAGGATGCAGGCTAGAAATGATGTGGGGATGTAGTGAGGGAAGAGCTTCAGAAGAGAGTGAGGGATGTCATTAGAATTAGTGACAGACTCATGGCAATCTGACTTCAGCTTAATGATATGGCAGTATTCTTAAGCTCAGCCTATGCATGATAGGACAGTATTCATAATTTCAGCCTATGGCCTACAGCAGGGTTGTGATAGTGAGGAAAAGTGTGCATTTAGTCAGCGGTTGCAGGACCTACTAGATAATGCAGGGCAACATGAATTGGTGTTAATAATGGGTAACTTGAATGCACATATCCGGAAAGACATAACAGGATATGAAGATTGCCTTGGTTCCTGTGGGTGGGACAACAGGAACCAGCCAACAAATGATTCAGAAAGACAGACAGTCACAAGATCACAAATAAGAGTGTCCAACATGCAACTAAGGTAAACTTCCTCCAACTAAAGAAAGTGCACTAGGGTAGAATCAGTGATTGCAAAGTCATCCCGGTGAAACAGTCTGCATAAAACACCAATTGCTACAATCTCTTGCAAGCAGTGGTCAGAGAAGGTTCTAGGGTGACCAGAGACAAGGCTGAAGATCTTGAATTTGACTGGAGAGAAAGCACAACAGTTTAAGAAATTACTTAGAACTCTAGCACCTTAAAAAGTTCAGGAAACAGGTGGACTTGAAGAAGAATGGCAGTGTCTCAAAACAGCCTGTGTGAAGACTACAAAACAGTCATGTGGCCATGCCAGATATGGAAGTAAGGTACATAAGGAAAGCTGGTGGTGGAATGCAGAAGTCCAGGAATTTATCAAAATAAATAATGTATGCAGGAAAAAGTGGGAGACAGACAAAACGGACCAGACTAGGAAGGAACACTGGCTGGCTAACAAAGAATCTAAGAAAGGAATTGCAGTAGCAAAGAACAAGGCATCAGAGGCACTCTACCAGCTTTTAGAAAGTAAGTTAGTAGATGGCACAAAGAAACTATATCAGGTTGCAAGGCAAAGACAGAAAGATAAAGAAGGTGTCAGACACCCTTCATAAGGGATTCTTGCAAAAATCTACTCACCAGTTTACAAAACATCAAAGGCAGTTGGAAGGAGTACTTCCAGCAGCTTCTGAATGAAGAAAGCCCCACAGAAGCTGTACTGCCCCAGACACAGCCTATGATGAAAGAAGTGGGGAAGCCCCCCCCCCCCCCACCCATAGAAGAAGTAAGAACAGCACTGCAGAAAATGAAGTCAGGGAAAGCAACAGGTTCAAATGAGGTCACAGCAAATATGATAAAGATACTGGGTGAGATGGGGAGAATTGGCTCCTGAGGTACTCATAGCAGTGTGGAGAGAAAGGCATATCCCAGATTAGTGGAGAACAAAGCATACTATTGCCAGTATTCAAGAACAAAGGGTACATTCACAGCTGTGGGAAGTACAGAGTTATCACACTCCTGTCATATTGCATGAAAGTTCTGGAGAGAGTGACTGATAAACAAATACACAGAGCAGTAGAAAGTAACAGGGGAGATGAGCAGTTTGGATTCAGATCAGGCTGCAGCACAACTGACCCAATGTCTACAGTAAGACACATAGGTTCATAGGTAGATACTAGGCTATCGGCCCAAGGGGTAGTTAAGCCTAGCCAACAAGGTTCCCTGGTTATCGCCACCCAAGAAAGTTATTTTCCTGTGCCCCTGTCGAGCAAAGCCACAGAAGTGATCCCTGGGGTAAATTTCCTATTTCCCATCCACTCATCAAGATTTTTCTTGAAGAGTGCTAATGAGGAACTCTGCTTGACATAGATGGGTAGTTTGTTCCAAAGTATGGGAAGTGTATGGCACAGGAATCTATCCCTCCAGCATGTATTGTTTATTGTGGTGACAAGGTTTAGGTCCCTAGAGCGTGTAGCTCAGAGGGATTTCTTTAGGTGTATCATGTCCAACAGCTCTGGGTTTGACATAGCTTGTATGTTACGCAGAGATCACCTCGGAGTAGGCGATATGCTATGGAGTAAAGCTGGAGATTTTTGAGATGGTCGGCATAGGGCATCTGTTTGAAGCCAGTGATTCTCTTGGTGAGGGACTTCTGCAGCCTTTCCAGCTGTTGCAGATGTCTTGTGAGGTACATTCAAAAAGCAGCATTGTACTCTATAATGGGTCTAATGACTGACAGGTAAAGGGGAACAATGACCTCTTTTTTCCCTGGATGAGAACCCTTTCATGATGAGGTGTGCCACACAGAAATATTTCCTGACTACTGTGGCAATGTGATTATCAAAGGAGAGACTACTGTCCACCTAGGTCCCTAGGTCTCTTAGCACACGTTCAGTGTTAAGTTGACTGCCACCTATGTGGTAGTTCATGGGTACAGAGTTTTTACCAAAGGGGATGACAATGCACTTTTTGGCATTGAACTTGAGGCCATGGCTCGAACACCAGGCATCTGTCTCAGTGAGGCCCTTCTGTAGGATGTCCACAATGTTTGGGGACTCGACTATGGCTTCTAGTTTGCAGTCATCTGCGAACTTAGTTAGCCAAAGGCCTTCTGTGTTAGCCTGTACTTTAGAGAAGTAGATACCAAACAGGAGAGGACCCAGGACTGAACCCTGTGGTACTCCACTTGTCACTGGTTTGAAGTCAGATTTGGAGTCTGCAACATTACAGTGTGGGTTCTCTCAGTGAGCCAGTTGGCAACCCATCCTGTGATGTGAGGATTTATACCTAATTTAGTGAGTTTATCCATAATTCCAGAATTGGGGATGGTGTTAAAAGCCTTGGCAAGGTCAAGATAGTCTATGTGAACCACCTTACCCTCGTCTACGGCTTTGGTGACTGCTTCAAAGAAGTCGATCAGGTTCAGGAGGCATGATCTGCCTTTCACAAACCCGAACTAGGTGGGGTCCAGAGTTTGAAGGTTACCAATGTCTTTGTTTATAAGTTTCATGATGATACATTCCATGGCCTTATCAGGCTAATAGGGTGATAGTTCCCAGGGTCCGTGGTGGATCCCCCTTTGTGGAGTGGGATAACTGTTGCTGTGCACCATTCAGTGGGGACAAAGCCTGACATGAGGCTATGATTGAACATGGTGATTAGATGGGGAGCCAGTTTGTTCTGAAATTCATGTAGAACGCAGCCTGGGATGTTGTCCGGTCACATGGATGCTGTGTTCTTGGCTTTAGAGAGTTCAGTTTTTACCTGTGTAGTTGTGATTACAGGGACTCTGCATTCTTCCAGTATAGATATGGGCCCTTTAGGGGGTGAGGGGGGGTAAAGTTAGCACTGAATCTATCTGCCAGGATGTTGGCAATATCAGTTGGTTCTGTAATTTTCATGCCATTGTGCTGTAACTCAGAGCAAATCTGGGTGTTGCCATTGAGATTCGTGACATAGCTATAGAATGCCTTGTGGTTGTCCTTAGAATCAGTGGTGATTTTGTTTTTGTAGCTAGCTTTGGAGGATTTTATGAGGGATATAAGCTTCTTACTGAGGCTGACCAGGGAGTTCCTCCACTTATGGTTATTTTACTCTCCTTTGCAACAGTTTATTCCTTCTGTTGTAGAGTTTGTTTATGGCAGGGGATCACCAGATTGGCTTCCTTTTTTGGAGGATAACACCTTGGTTCTGTTAGGAATAGCACAATCCATGCACTCATGCAAGTGCTTATCGAGTGCATTTGTGTAGGATTCAGCATTTGTAACTGAATTTCCTTCTGCATGGGTGTCATGAAGTTTGCCACTTCTGTCTTAAGAAGCATGAAGTTGGCTTTGGAGAATTTTTTTACAGTGGTTTCCTTAATGGGGGGTGGGGCAGGATGTGGATATCTAGGGTGATTAGCTTATGGTTGGATCTAACCAATGAGGAGTTGACTTCAGGTGTGGAACATCAGTCACTCATGTTGGCAATGACTAGGTCTAGGATATTGTTTCCCCTGGTGGGGGTGTAGATAAGTTGATCCAGGGCATTGAAATTTATGAATTCCAGAATGTGTTGAGTGAAGGAGTTGGTACATGAGTAGTTTTCCCAGTTTATGGTGGGGTAGTTGAAATCGCCCATTATTAGGGTGCTTGGTTGAACCCTAATATTTTCCAGTATATCAAGAAGAGAGGAGTGGGAATCCTGGGGTATAGTGGGGAATCTGTAGCAAGCTACAATTTGGATTGCAGTTTTGCCGAGAGTTAGTTGCACTTGGACAATCTCGGATGCATTATGCTAAGCAGCTAGCCTGGATGTGTGGATATCCTTAATGAATATGGACACACCTCCGCCTTTAGTGTTCCGGTCCAGGTTAGATGGCCAAAAGGTGTGGCATGAGTTATAGCCTGGCAATGCAGGGTTGCTCTCTGGAGCCTTGAGCCAGGTCTCAATCACTGCACAGATATTGATGTTCTCCATTTTAAGGAGTGCCTTGAGTGAGTGCATCTTGAGGTTTAGACTTCTAGCATTAAGTAGCATTACCCTCAGTTTTTACTTGCCTGTACCTGTTGCGGTGGTGAATTTATCATTTGAACCTTGCCTAAAAAAGGCACTATAGGGGCGGCAAGAGCCTTAGCCAGTATCCAGAATCTCAGAGGCGACAGGTGTAGGCCATCTCTGGCAATGCATCATGATCTGTCGACCATGTTGTCCCAGGCAGACAGATGCTGGATCCCCTTAGAATGACACCAGAAGCTTAGTCAATTGTTGAAGTCAATCATTTTGTCCTTGTAATGCGGTATCATTCTGGGCAATGGCAGGAAGCTACTCAGGGCTAGAGTCATACCTTACTCGGCTACAAGATCGGAGAGCTCTTCCATATCTCTTTTCATGTATTCCTGGGAGGTACATCTCAGGTCATTCACTCTGACATGGACAATGACAGAGTCATATTTGTACTTGTTATGGAGTGACCTGAGTTCATGGGTTATGTGGCGGATCCTAGTACCCGACATGCAGCGGACAGTAACCTTCTCCTTGTTTAGCCTGGCGAGTGGGACATCAGTGTGCCTGACTATAGAGTCACCTATGACTAGTGTGTTGGGAATGTTGTTTTGCCTTATGGGTTGTGGTTGAGTGGCACACTGAGTCTGTGGGCTATGTGTCATTTGGGTTGTGTTGGGGGGGTGGAGGTTGCTTGCATTTCTGCTTTGGATGTCTCTGTTGCTTAGGCAGATTATTATTGAGAGCCTCCATGAATTTTTTTGTGTTTCTCTGTGTGGTGTTTGGTGGTGTAGGTTTAGTGGGACTATGTGATGAGTGTGATGTAAGTGTTTACCTTCTCCTCTTGACTATCACGTTAAGTCTTGGTTGGAGAGAGATTTGCCTCCAGTTTGGTTAGATAAGTGCATCTCTTACAGGTTGTAGTGTTGGGTGGTAGCAGGAGAGGGTTGTCTGTGTACATGAGGCAATTGCTACATTGCCTCAAGATGCCCAGATTCATCAAGTAGATTGGAGAGAGCACCAGAAGCTGACCCTTGGACATGCCTGAATAAAAAAATATTTACCTCTAAACAAGTGAGGAAAGTAAGTACAGGAGCTGTTTTTCCTCTAGGCAAGTGAGGAATGTAAGTACTAAAACTGTTTTCATTTAGGCAATGAGGAAGGTTGAGTGATGTAGTAATTTGTAGCTTACTTAGTGCTTACAAGTTCTGAAGTGCTGAGCATGAGGAAGCAAATTCAAGTGCCAAAACTAAGAAATTGGCTAGTTCTAAGGGAAAAGCTGAATAGCAGACTTTATAGCGCCGGGAATAGTTTAACCCTAGCTAAGTGGTGCTGTGAGATGTGCATACTCGCGCAAACACAGGTTTTTAACTCAGAAAGTTGAAAGGGATAGAAATCAGCCCAAAACAGCCAATAAGGTTCAATTTCAGAGCTGGAAACCACTCCTCTTGTGACAGATAGGCTGCTCAATGCTTACCACTCTCACTGATAAGCAGAAAGACTTCCCTCTTCCACAACAAGGTCTGGACAAATCAGAAACACAAACTAAAGTCCTAAAATGAGCAAAACAGATAGTATTTTTTTTTTTGAGAAATTAAGCAGAAAAAAGCAATTTAACAGTAATTATACACAGAAAAGGCGGTTGCACTCAGCACATAGCTGAGAAGAAGCAAGAGATGAGGTAAGAGACCAAATGAGCACTTCTAGACTTGGAGAAAGCATATAACAATGTCCCAAGAAAGCTGATTTAGGCAATACTGCAGTTGTTTGAAGTCACAGAAACAGTGGTAGAATTAGTGCAAGCTATTTACAAGGACCCAATGACTCAAGTATGAACAGAGTTCGGCCTCACACAGAGATTCACAGAGGAACTGAGTGTGCATCAGGGTTCAGGTCTAAGCCCACTACAGTTCATAGTAGAGATGGACTGCATTAGCAAAGAGGTCAGAGGGGACAGATCAACAAAGTTGCTGAATGCAGAAGATGCAGCATTACAGGCAGTCTCTAAGTAAGAACTTCAGCAATGGACTGGGGATTGGAATGCAAAACTGAAAGGTTATGGGATGAAACCGAGTACAGATAAGGCAGCTGTAATGGCAGCAAATGGTAGAGTTCATAAGAAGTTGAGAACTGAGATAGAAGGGAAAATAGTGAGCAGAGTAACAGCTTCAAGTATCTGGGAGGGTTGGTTGAGGAAAAGAGAAATCTGAATGAGGAGGTGAAAGCTAGAATCAGAGGGGATGCAGTCAGCTGGCACAGAGTGTCAGGTGTGCTATATGACAGAAGAATGCCAAAGAAGCTGAAAAGTAAGGTGTACAAAACAGTGGTGCAAGCAGTACTACTGTATGGTACAGAAACCCTGACAGTAAAGACAGAGCAGCTGAGAAAGCTAAAGGTGATGGAAATTAAATGCCTGAGACAGATGGTAGGATTCACAGTGTGGGACAGACAAAGAAATGAGGACATAAGAGTAGAAGCCAAATTAGCTCCAACTGCAGAAAGGTTAAACAGAACAGATTGTGGTGGTTCCGGTACATGCAAAGAAAAGCAGAAGACAGTCTGATAAGATGATTTGGGACATACAGGAAGAATGTAAGAGGGAACAAGGGCCTCCAGTAAAGTGGTGGATGCATTGTGTGAGAGAAGACCTGCAACAGTCCGGAATGAGTGTTGATGAAGGCACTTAATACAGAGAAAGAGAGATGGCGACAGTTGACATAACATCCCGCCCCCATGTAGAAAATGGAAAAAAGGGGTTAATGATGATGACAATCATGGATGGTCGTTATGCAGTGCATACAGCATATCTAGACTTGGACAAGGACTTTGTCACTATTCCCCATACAGGCATTATTGACATGCTTGTAAATCTGAATATAAATCCTTATGTTGTGCAATGTAAAGCAAAAATGTTACCAGTGGCATACCACAAGTTCAGCTTTGGGCCCCTCCTATTTTTTGTATATTTCTAAGCCCTTCAGGACAA
Source organism: Protopterus annectens (assembly GCF_019279795.1). Lineage (NCBI taxonomy): Eukaryota > Metazoa > Chordata > Ceratodontiformes > Protopteridae > Protopterus > Protopterus annectens. Next base: position 722,830,702 of record NC_056743.1, on the reverse strand, counting down.
CACTTCTGGCTATGGTTAACTAAGTTTGCAGGGGACTGTAAATTGGGTGTTGTTATTCAGTCTTTAAATGACTCACAATTGCTTCAATGTGGCTTAGACCACATTAACAATTGGTGCAAGGACAGTGGTCTCAAATTAAATGTAAAAAATGTAGCATAGTTCATCTTGGTAAACAAAACAGTTTTACTTACCATGTAGGAAATGTACTCCTCCAGTAAGACACTGTTGCAAGGGATCTGGATACTCTTGTTGATAATTCCTTATCATTTTAACATCATGTCTCTACAGTAGTTCAGAAAGCCTTTTATCTGGCTGATCTAATATCCAATGGCATCTCCACTAGACCCAAAGAAGTCTTAATTTTTCTTTACTCGTGTCTTATCAAACCTATTATTTAATATAATGCACCATTTGGCATTTATTTATCAAAACTTATACTACTTGGGAGACCTCAGAGATTCATAACTAAAAAGAAAAGTGGTCTCAAAAATCTTAGTTATCAGGAGAGAACGGCAGCCCTTTCTCTGTATTCAGTTTCTTACAGACTCCTCCATGGAGATCTATGTCTAGCCATTCATGCTATGAAAGACCCAACACTATTCAATCTCCTATTCCTTCGCAGAACTAATGGTACATCAAATACTCGGTTAAAGGAACTAAACCTTAATCAGCAGATAAATAAGACATGTTGGCAAGATAAATTCACAGTCCAAAATATCCCTCACCTCTGGAACAAACGTATACTACATGTCAAGTAGAGTAGCACACTTGCCAACTTCAAGGTAAATCTAGACAACTGGATATGCAGCCTCAAATTTTCTCCCAGTATATCTTGTATTGCCTTCCTTGAGGCTAGATGGAAATTTTGAATAGTGTTTTTGACTAGGGCTGAAATGGTCTGCAGACTGATTGCCTATTACTTAACTATGAAACTAAGTATAAAATTTGACAAATTACAAGTACAAAAATGTCAGTGAAGGCAAACTACAAACTGAAATTTGAAGCATGAATAAGATATAAAATACTTAAATATTAATTAAAATAAAACGGTCTTGAGAGACCTTTTAAAAATTCTGAGTAGGAGGAACTCCCAATGCCACCTAAGTAGTAGATTCAAAAGACTGAGTCTGGTAAGTAAAATAATTATGGAGAACTCAAGCTAAACCTTCATAACCACAAGTAGTCCCAGGGTGGCTTAGTGGAGTTCAAACGCCAACTGGCAGGGAATTAGCAGCTCTTTCTGGTAGGGTCAGCCATGTCACATAAGACCAACTAACTGATGATTGGAAGACTACAGAAAATGTGTTAGTAAGCAAGCAGCCAGTAAAGGTTTCAAAGCAACAGGGTAAAACAGTGGTACCATGAAGTAAAAATAAGCAACTGGGGAAGAGAAGTCTACACTTAGTGTAGATAATCTAGTTCTCTGTCTGGAAACCACAGGTGGAGGGAATTATAGCTAAACAAGTTATGAAGAAACTGTACCATAAACAACCACATCTAGGTCTTCAGGTGGAATTAGGTATCTAAATCTGGGCAGCATTTCTTAGATGGAGACATATAGCCATAATAACAGCTAACACCTGTTTCTTAATTGTGAGCCTGTCATCAATGGGAAAACCCTTAGATTACCTCCATTAATAATACAATGGTACAAAGGTGAAAATGTTGAATCACTAATTACAGCATGTATAGCCATGTCAATAATCTAAGCTATACTGAGCTTGAGCTGAATACTGACCATCCACAGATGGCACAGTCCAAATCACATGCTAGAAAATTTATGAATGACACAGTGTCATGAGAGAAGAAAAGCTAGAGGTGTGTTATCAGCATGATCAGGGTATTGCAGTCCTCTCCTCTGAATAAGATCACCCAGATGCAGCATGTGCATGGACGGCTGCGGTGGTGCAGCAGTTAGCATTGTCACCTCACAGCAAGAGGCTCTCTGGTTCAATCTTTGGCTGGGGTGTCTTCTGTGCGGAGTCTGCATGTCCTCCCTGTGGTCGTGTGGGTTTCTTCCGGGTGCTCCAGTTTCTTCCCACATCCCCAAAAGACATGCTGCAAGTGGATTGGACATGATAAAATTGGCCCTAGGCATGAGTGCGTGCGTGTGTGTGCCTTCTGTGGAAGGTTGGGTGCCGGGCTGGCAACTCGACACCGTGAAAATTCCACTGCCAGTCATGAGCAAACAAGGTGATCCGCTGTGGTGACCCCTAACTGGGAAAAGCCAAAAGAGAGAGATGCAGCATGTGCTTGTAAACAAAACAGGGTCAAAACCTGAGCCCTGGGAGTCTCTATTGCCCAGAAGGCAAAGTGAGGAGAAATGAACACCAGAACATATCATGTGATAGTGTCCAGTGAGATAGAAAGCAATCCTATGTAAAACTACTTTTAAGAGACCACTCTCATTTTGTGAACATTCCAAGAGGCTTGTATAGTCAAACTTGCTGGATGCTGAATGCTGCTAAGAGATAAAGAAGGATCAAACCCATATAGCTCAGTTGTCTTTATCCCATAAGGATATCACCAATAACCCTAGTAAGGACAGTTTTATGACTATAATCCAAGATGAATATATATATATATATATATATATATATATATATATATATATATATATTATATCATGGCTGTAATATTCTTTAACATAAGTATCACATTACACATATCCCACCTTCTCAAATATCTTGCTGATGAAAGCAATGTCATCATGAGCTAGTGTAGATTTCTTGAAAACTGGGGTCACCCAAGCCTCCTTTAACAAAGATGAAATTCTAGTGAGGAAGTGCTAGCCTTATATAGGATAGGACCCAAGACTACTTGGTAGGACTGAGGTCCAGTTCACACACTGTCTGATGAATATTTCTTAACTAATGAAATTAAATTAGTAAAGTGGCCCCATTAACTTATCCCACCAGAAGGCAAAAATGTCAGCTTGACAACTGCTGTCCTTTGAGAGTTCTTTTTGTGCTACACCCATTATAATGGATGCAAGCTTAGATGTGAAGAACTGATTGGCAAGTTAATATTTCTCAGTTGAAAAGTAATTCTGTGGCAAAACAGACTGGCTACACAGATTGTCAACAACCTGGAAAACATTACTGGTAGTTTAGCCACAGCAAAAATCTCACTATACAACAACTCAGACTTCTTGGGAGAGATTTCTGATTGGAAGAAAGCATTATGATTGTCTGTTCTAAGCTTAATTCTCTAAGAACTGTTGTCCATCTCGTTTAAGCCTCCGCCTTGTCCCCCTTAGTGCCTGAAGTTTTAAATCATACTATGGCTTTTGGACCATTGAGTGAACTAAAAACACATAACAGAATGCAATGAGATCTTGTCTGGATAGCAAAGCTAAGTCATAGGTAGATTACAAGTCCATATAGGTTGCCTGTATTGGGCTTTTCTAAAAGCTGATGCGGGGGGTGACTTCTGGGGTGAAAGATTAAAAAATTCTGCACTGTACAAGCACAGAATTAGAAGGAAACTCAGAGATGAGTTCAGTCATAGAATGACTGAAGCAGTGGTCAGATATTGAGACTAAATCAATCAGCAGGTTGCAGGCACCACAGATTGGAAAACCAAATTTATACTACTTTTTCTGTGCTGAGTGGCAGTACCCAAACAAATCTTAATCCCTTTATTATACAGAAGAGCTTTGAAGACCTCATTGACCTAAATGTTATAATCACCAAATATTAATTAATTTGAGCTATACCTCTCAACTGTCCAGATTTTTGCAGAATGTCCAGATTTTTGCCTCATATTTTTTATCTCTTCCTCATAAAATTTGTGTTTTTTAGCAAATTATTGAGGATTGAAGTCACTAAAAAATAATAAATAATGATAGCCATTTGAGTATTGACTTCATATGCTTCAGAAAATACATAATAATGCAAAACATGTTATTCTAGCAACTTTCTAAGTTTATAGTAGCAATATGTAAAATCTGTCCCTATTTTTTGTGCCTCTACCCCCCCCCCCAATATTCCTCGCTCTGTCCAGATTTCTGGCTCTAAGAGCTTGAGAGGTATGGTTTGACCTATTCAACAGAAAGTAAGTGAGGAAGCCCATGAACTCATGAAGGAGTATGCTTGCACATCTCTGTGGGCAGTAGATGAGGGTGTACCCCTACATCCATGACATAGCCATGAGCTGGTTTGCCAACAAATGCCTGAGACAATCATATTACACCATGATAAAACATTACAACCCCCTTCCCCTGATCCTGTCATCTACTGGAAGACAGTGAATCTTAGTTCAGAGATGAGTAGAGATGGGTGAGTATATGAGCAGTAGTTATTTGGACAGCAATTGAAGAGATATATTTCAAACGAACAATCAGGTGATATTGGTGGTGTGGCCATGTTAGCAGATGGCCAGAAGGTCCCAGGATAGCAAAGGAAAAGTCATGTTTCTAAAAGAAAATCAGGCCACATAATACACATCAGGGCTGAGAAGAGAAATACTTCTAGATGCATATGGAATTAGACACAGACAAGTCACTGGATGAATAACTGCTCTCAGGACTAAAAGGTATGTAGAAGTAGAATACATGGACTGCAGTATGTTTGCTTACTATTACATACATCTATAGCTCTTTACCTCTAAGGGCAAGAATCTTGGATGAAGCCAAAAATAAGGGAGGGTACAAAGTCCCAAAACCAGGGACAGATTTTAAATATTCTTCTTACAAACTTTGAAAGTTGTTAGAATAATAGGTTTTGTATTATCATGCATTTTTTGCAGGATGTGAAGTCTGAAACTTAAATGTTATGCAATTATTTAGTGACTTCAATCCTCAATGATTTGCCAGAAAATCACATATTTCATAAAGGACAAACCTAAAATATGAGACAAAAATCTGGACATTCTGTGAAAATATGGGCAGTTAGAATGTGTGCATATGTCTCTGCATGTTAATGTAGGTTGCACTGTCATTGAACAATAAGCACATACTTCTGACGTCCTGAGAGCTGAAGCAGATGGCCCTAAAGCAATGACTTCAGCTCCACATTCATTTTTTTTTCTACAGATCCTTTGGCAAATTTCCATCGTACTGATATATCTCTTAAATTTTCAGGTATACTTGTCAAATTGAGATTCTAAAATTATGCTGCATTACAGGTTCCCTGAATACAAAAACAGCCTTCATACTAAGGTAGTTCCTCCAGGGCACTTCCAGATTGTAGCAATCTACCAGATCTTTTGAAAATGCTCACAACTGATTAATTGCTACCTGCATTTAGATTTCAGCAGCCCTCTGCAATTTAACTGAAGGTCTGTATTTGATTTCAGGTGATATGTGCTATGATTTATTATGGGAAATCTTTGAAAGAAAACATTAAGTAAAGACATGCATTAGAACTGGTGAGCACAGTTAAAGCTTTAAGAAAATGCAGTGTTGTCCCTGGGACACGTGCTGTGTTACCTGAAGCTAAACATAACGTAAAATATGGATTGGATGACCTTAACATTGTGTTATGTATTAACAAAAAATGTTGTGACTTTTTTCTTTGTCATTCAAGGTAGTGTCGTCAGTAATTGCATACTGATAATGCAAAATCTTCTGCTTATCCAAATCCAGAGCAACTTCAGAAGGACTAAGATTCCAAAACTTTAACTCCCACAGTGAATGTATCTGTTCACTTTGAGGGGTTACCAGCAATAGATACACGTATGCAGTTTTTATTCTCTTTTTAGCCTTACTAACTAAAATAATATAAAATAACAAAATTCTGTATTTTTTTTTACATTTTGGAATTTAAGATCAATTGAACATCAACTCATGTAGATGACTTGAAAACAACTCAGTCATCAGATGAGTCCACAAGACACCCTGTATTAAACTCTAGTATATTATTGCACTATGGCATATACAACGTAGAAGATGTTCATAAGACTTGGTCAGTGTGCTGATACAGTTTCACCAAAGCAGCCATATCTCAGCAGTGCTACAATCTATCATTTTCTGCAGATCTTGAAATTATACTTCATAAAAAGCACACCGACACAATAGCATTGAGGTTAGACTAAAGACAAAGGTATACCGACTTTGATTGCCAATAAAGAGTACATAATCACCTAATCTAGTTCCCTACAAGCTGTGTAACCTAATCATTCACCTTTTTTGTGAAGCAACTCCCACAGGAAAGTTGTTATGTGATGCAGAAAACTTGTCTGTTAAAAAATAGTTTCTTCGTAGTTTTTCTTATCCATCTCTTATACGTATTTGGGTTTTATCAATACTTTTAACCTCACTCCGTTACTATAGATCCCATCAACAGGCTTTCCCTACCACTTCTGTGTATAGCTACCACCTCCCAGTTGGTATTTACCTTATAGTACTGTGCCCTATTGCCACTAGACATGGACAGGAATGAGGTGGCATCATAAGTGGTCAGTAGAAGCATAGGAAGAATTACGCATAAGAGCCAGCTGCGTGTCTACAATAAAACTTAAAAAATAAAAGTTGTCTGTAATTAGCTAAGTGTACCAGTGGCTAGGCTTCCAAAGGCTTAGCTAGCCCATTACTTAGTAGTAGCATATAGACCCAAAAAGAATATAACTAGCTTCAACAATTACTTAAGCAGATGGTGTCATTCTACAGAGATTCAGTATGTGTCTGCTTAGGACAAGATGATTGACAGCCCAGCTTGCTTCATAGTAGATGTCCTGCATTTTTCATTACATGAATTTCACAGCCATCAGAGATCTTGGCAGCTTCTCTGCCATCTCCCTCTCCTTTGACTACCAAATAGCAGCAGAAGTCAGGAAATCCTTCTATCTAGACCAATCAATAACCATGGGCATCTCATTCAGGTCAAAATAAGTTATCATACATCTATACTCTGCCCTGATCCTACCAGTTATAGAATATAATGTCCCTTTTAGTATGCATCTGCCCAAACACATTACACAGCTAGAAAGACACCAGAGGTTATTAGCTAAAGAGAACCTCAGCGCCCATGGCAGTCCTAAAGCTCTTTCCCTGTACTCTATCTCTTATAGACTTATGTGCAGTAATTTATGTCTAACATTTCATGTTGTTAAGGATCCAACCTCCTTGATCTCTTACACCTTCACAAAACAAATGGCTCCACAAAGACGTGAACTAAGGACTTGAATCTCTAGCTACAAATAAAGGTAGAGGAATGGATTTATTATGGAACACATTCTCCATCTCTGGAATAATCTTCCATTACAAAACAGAGTGATATGCTTATGCAGATTTAATAGGTGCTGGTAAATTTATCCTGGGCCAGAATTATTTTACCCAATTGGATGCAATAGGTGGCATATGAGCATGGGTATTGGCAAGGTGATTATGGTTCATGAATTAACTCTGCCTTGTAAATTACATGAACTGATGACTCCATGAATCTATAAGTCTTGCTGCAATGGCTATATTTTTGAGGCCTGCAAAAGAACAATCCCCTAATCTTCCCTGGCCATTGCCAAGGAACTGCTCAGTAAACAGGGTCAGCCTTCTGGTATATGGGCAGGGCTCCTGCTTTTACTTCCATTTCTCCAGGTATAAGTAGCATCCTAGGAGTTGTACAGCCATTTGGGAAGATCCAGTGCCTGTTCTCATTCCTCAGGAGGTGGATGTGAAGTAGACAAGAACACATTTTTCCTATAGTGGTGAAAGTTGTTTAGTCTTACTGGAGTGTTTCTCACCAGGCCTCCACAGAAAAAGGCAGCTGTGCCAAAATGTACTTTTATGGTAAACAGATGTCAATAAATAAATAAATAATGGAGTGAAGCTCAAAAGTGACCATTTCCTAAGGTTTAACAAATGTAGTGTGTAAGGAGATTTCTGACTTAGCTTCCTAACATGGTCTGTATCTACATAATGGCAGCAAGAAAAAGTCAATGTCACCTGCCAGAATTATGACTTCAACTGCCTTCTTCCAACTCACATTCCTGTCTTCCAAGACTGTGACAAAGCCTGTTACCCTTACCATGTGATATCCAGGTTTATCTGTGTGAACTCATGAGCCCATAAACATTTGACATGCTCCACGTCAAGAGTTACAGACAAAAAAATAGTTGCACAAAAAGGAATAATGCTCATCATTAAGAACTTCCACCCTATCCCTGGAACAGAACAAATGGCCTGAAGTTACTCATATGTGCTCATCATGGGAAGTCCTTGGACACAGGACTCCAGTCTTAAATGAAACCTGCTAGTGGTATAATCAGGTGCCCTGCTTCTGTGGCAGACTGACTGGTCTTATATAAATTCTAATGTTCATCATCAGTATTACTTGAATACATTTTTAGCATATTTTATTACAGTCAAATGAAAAGTTTTATAATAGCATGTTTTCTGCATTGAAATTTCTCACTTTCTTGTCAACATTATTGAGCTCACTTCCCATTTAGGAAAATATGTGAATCTTATATATCACACTGTCAGAGATGCTGGATGGGCAGATTGGCGTAAAGGAGGAGGAGAATATTTTTCTGAGCTATGATACAGAATTGGAATTGCCTAGATATGGTAAGGCCTTGCCTTGTCTAATTATGGTGGCTGCCAAAAAAGCAGTTACTAGGAAATGGAAATCAAAATCTAAACCAACTATATTAGAAGTAGTGAATATAGTAACAGAGATAATACAATTGTAATGGAGATCTTTAGAAAAGGGTAGAGGTAAACTACACAGGACAAAATAAGAATTATGAGAACAATACATACAGGGGAGGAATGAGGTTTAAAAGAAGGCAGGACTTAAATGAGCTATGTAATGTTTGGCTGAAAATGATTGGGTAGATTATAAGGGATGTATAATGTTTTCAACTGGGAGTGTGTCAGTATGGTTTGTGATGTAAAATGCTTGCTACTAGGATTGTGTCGGTGTGGTTCATTTTCATTTATATAAATGTATGATTGCTTATGGCATAGATTATGGTTTAATAAAGGTGTTTCCTGTTTAGAAAAGGGACAGGAATTGAATAATGTATGTAATGTTGCTTAAGTTATATGATATATAGTAATATATGTGAAGTATAATGTTTGTTAATGTTAATTTAATACAATTTGATTACTTTTGTATAAATGTAAATTTGCCTATGTCACAAGTGATGATTCAATAAAGGTGTTAAAAAAAAACAGTGTCATGAGCCACCCCCTTCTTCCACTGGCAATTTACATTAGCTCATTTTGCGAAATCATTTCCCTCATTTCTGTTTCCGACTGGTGTATAAATGAGTTTTAACCAACTCTTGTTCGGCCCTTAGCAGCAGATAAAGTGGAACTCTGCTGACAAATGTAGGTGAGTTCCTTCATTTCCTGGCTGAGCAGTTATATATTATCAGTCTTTTACTTCATACGGATTTCTCTATAAGCATTATAGTCAGCGTGTTACTCAAAGGATGTATTGTTTCCTTCTACTGAAATAATATGGTCTACATTTTTTACATGTGCATCTTCATCCTTGATAATATGCAGAAGAACATGACTATCTGATTGGGTAAGGTTGGCAGATGAACATCATGCAACACAACTCATTACAATACAAAAAGAGTGGGCATTTTCAGAGAGGCAGAACAGCCAGTAGGCCAATAAGGAAAGAAGAATCAAGTGCAGAAGGATAAGCAGAGCTATCGCTCTTTTATTCCTTCTTAAAAGAAAACGGGTGTGCCTGACTCTGGATTCAGGCAAGCAGTGAAATGGACTAGTGTATTCACCAACCCTCGGAGAGACAGTGTTTCTTTAAAATTTACATTTGGGGTGTGTGAAGTATTTGAAGGCAATATGGTGGGACAGGTATTCGCCAAGAAATTTGCAAACCTTGTAATGATCACTAACCTTGAGGATGAGGTAATGACAAGCAGAGAAGATGCTGTTAGGTTGAAGAAAGTAAATTAGAGATGCAACTGGTCATCCCCAAGGGAGATATCATCTTGGTTTGCTGATTATTATAATTTTTGTAAAGCTCATCTTCCTTTGAAATACATTGAGATTATAAAAATAGAAAGGAATATCTTCATCGGCTATAGTTCCCCAAAAACATTATAAGACAGCAAGGTGGCGATATAATGAGACAAACTATAGGAAAAGAGCTCTCAGGTTCTGAGTCTGCATGCAAGGGGAAATAATCTGGTGCTGGATGGCCTTTCCTTATAAATATATGATATGAAAAGAAAACAGCTTCTACTAGTATGGTACTCATGAATTAAGACTTAACAGCAGTTTGAATTCCAATGTTTTGGAAACAAGGAAAATATCTGTGGCATTTAAAAAAGGAAATACATAAAATTGAGCTCATATTCTCATGAGAGCTCAGTACTGAATCATGACTATAAATTATTCATGTCAATATTATCTTGGAGTCTAGATCTCATGGTTTTTGACTGGGTACACATATGCCAGTATGGATATGTAGGGGGAAGGCAAACCTTTGTTCATGCAGCATGCTCAAAAGGGTTCCTTATCACAAGTTGAAGACTGTAAACAGCAGGTACTAAATCTCTGAGAAATGAACACAGATTCATACAAAAAAATGTTGAATTTCAAAACTTATTGTTATAGCATTTTTTTGCAGAAGTAAAACATCAACCCATCCATATCTAACTTGAGGGGTGTGACGCCCACACCTTTGCCACTTAACTCTGATATTATTGTGCTTCAAAGTCTTGGAAATATTCCAAGGTACTATGACATCAGAGTTAGCATTTATTCTCCCCATTTACACTTCAAGTTCCACAGTTCGTAGGACCACAACTATGGTCTTCAGAATTTCAACAGGTACCTCTTCAAACATCAGGCTCCAGTGTTATTGTAATAACCTTAGGTAAAGAAAAAAAGACTTTTGGTTTGCCACAACATTTCATGGACTTGTGACAGAAGGTTTGTGTAGGGAAGGCAGCATAAGTAAAGGTGACTGCTAAGTTAATGGTACCCTTTGTATTTGACAGAGGGATACACCAGGGTTACATGCCTTGTTTTTAGTTATTTGCCCTCTGTTTGGAATCCTAGTGGCTAAACTTCAGGCATCAACCTTTCAAAGTTACATATGAGGGGAGGTAAGGCAAAACTTTCTCCTCACAGATGATTTACTAGTCTGTGTTACAAAGCCCAAACAGGATTTGGAGGGATTTTGTGACTATTAGATTTTGGACAACTAGTTGGACATTTTACAAACAAAGAAAACCTAGCCCTGTGGCTTGAATTTCATCTTGACATATGCTGTGAGTGAGATCCATTCATATTTATGGGGTTCATTTCATCTTAACCCCATTTTTTATGGGCTAAAAATTTAATTACATATTTGGGTACCAATCTAGCTACAACATTGGTATGAATATGGCTGAGACCTCTTCAGAAGTACTGAGGTTATATAAATGTATATTCACTAAATGGAAGGTTTTGATGCTACATTTGTCTCAGGAAGTCTAAGCCTTACAACACCAAGGCTATGCTATCACCCCCCATACAAGGGATTTTTTTACGACACTGAAGGCCTTGTTGACAGTATTTTTTCTGGGATGTGAGCAGGGCAACGATAAACTAGGATAAGATGACTCTCCCTCTTGAATGGGATGACTTGGCCTCCTAGACTTTGAGCTTCATTATAGTGTGTCCCAGATTCAACTTGGGTACCTCTGGTAGGTACATATATTTAAGGCTTTTGGAAAAAAACTTTAGTCAAAAGGTAAGATATAATCCAAGTGAATTGTTTAGGAGTCTGGTAAAGCAGACAAACACACAATGTGGAGCTTTTAGCCTTAGTGGTAGATATATGCCAAAAAGCATAGTGGGCAAAAGACAGACTGGTTTTGGAATGAGACTTATATAACACTGGCTTATTCAGCAAAAGGATTAAAATTCTGGGAACAACTATTCAACCCAGGGGAAGTAATTTAAGTGGAAGCAACACTTGAGAGAGGTTTTATGTCTGACAAGTATTTTTTAATGGGTAGTCAGCTGTCAGTTGACAAATGCATAGCAGAAAAAGCTTGGTAAGGCACAGTGGGTAGAAGCTAGGCAGGACTCTACTTCAACTATGAAGTTAATTAGCTGAATATATAAAGAATAAATTACAACAAAGACGTTAGTAGTGGACAGTATAAAAGAAGATAACACTATAAATGGATCCTGAAAGCATTTATTAAATAGAAAAGTAAGCCAAAGAAGATAGGTTAAGGTATGTCTTCAAACTATTTATGTAACAGATCACTATATTTTAAGATATTTGATTGTATTTGCCTCTGTAAGCATTTCTACGTAGCTGATAAAATTAGAAAAATATTTCCTGAGTTGGTGGATAAGTGTTAGAGTTGTAAGGATATGATGGAAAGGGATTGTTTTCCATGTTAGGATGTGTCAGAAACTGCAAAATCTGAAAGGTGGCCTACAAAGGCCTTTAGAAGAAATGTGGCTATCCAAGGTAATGTTGACTCCTGACCTCTTTTTGGTGAAATACTGGCAATAGAAGTGCTAGTCTAAATACTAAACTCCTTTTTTGTTTCTGTTGTTAGAAGCAAAAAAAAAAAAGCAAGAAAAAGGAAATGGAATAGCTCAGCTATCCACTCAGTGGGGTGTATTATTCCACTTATTGGGATACCTACTGGATATGAGCAGAACTTCGGGCAAACAACCTGCCATGATAACAATATGCAGAGTGACAGGTGTTCTTAGAGTGCAAGGCCTGACACTCACAAAGGGATCCTGGTTGAAGGAACATCACAACTGAACCCCCCCTCCCTTGCACAAGTAAGGAATAAGGTATTGTTTAATAAGAGTCTCTAACAATCAGGTTTAATCGATTACCTGAATAATTTCTGACTGAATGTATAATCTTGCTCTTTTCCAACACTAGTGGTTGATTATTATAAACCCTGTCATTGTGATTGATTATGTTGTTTTTAGTCTGTTGTTAGAAGTTTGAAGTTTGTTGAGAGTACTGGTTAAATCAGAAAAGTAAAAAAAAATTATACTAATATTTATGGGGTCAGTTATCAAAACTTGTAAGGAAGAAATTCTAAAAATGTTCAGATGGCCTTGTTTTAAATGCTGTTCTAGTCATGACTACATTTTGTATATTATTTTAATCTTCTCTCCCTTTTTCAACTTGTTTTTTGATTCAAACTCAGTATCATACTCTCTGCACTAAAGAGAACTGCCTCCATCTTGTCCATGTCTTTGTTGTGAATGGATCTTCAGAAGTGTACAAACATGCTGAAAGGTCTTCTTTATCTGTCTGTCTCATTTTGTATTTTGTATTAATCGTCTTATGGATTCCAGAGAGCCTGACTTCCTTAGTTCTTTCTTGAATTACTTGTTTAGCTTTAGGTCATCTAATATTTCTTCTTCACTGTTGATACAGTTTTCCTCATGAAAAGCATGCTTTTCCCCTAGGATTTTGCTTCTGAGGCACATTACTTGCACTTCTTTGTACTGAAGCTAAGATGTGCACATATATTTTAAACAAGTTGGCTATATCTGTTATTAATTACAGTCAATAACTATACTCAAAACTTCAATAAACTGTGTCAGAATAGCAAAAAGTAAGGCTATGTTGCAGTGAGAAAGATATTCTTTTCCATCTGTCCTGACTGGAATGCCAAGCAAAATGTGCCCAAGTGAAAGTCTAGCTGCCATACAGCTAACTACTTGTCCAACTTTGCAAAAATCTCACTTATCCTTTATACTTCTTGCTTGTACTATCCTTAATGCAAACTATTATATCTTTGCAGAACAGTATGCTTTTCCTATAAGGCTCTCTGTCACATCAAAAAATAAAAATAAAAAAGTACACCATACTAATCCACGTTTTACATTACTGTTAGTCTTTTTTCCACAGTAAGTTATATTTAGTAGTACCTCTTCTGTCCCATTGTCCAGTCAGTATTACATTTATGTTACCCTGAACCCACTCCATGTTAACTTATTTAGTTATTATTTATGTATTAAATTGTCCATTTGATCACAGTTAGACATCTGAGTTGTGCATTTGTGTGTGTGTGTGGGGGGGGGGGGGCATCAGTGGAGTGATAACTCTTTACATGGTACATGCCTGACAGCAATAAGCTAAAATATATGGATCTATGTCAAAGCATCGAACAGCCATATTGTCAAAACCAATATGGTCCAGACCATATGGTCAACAATTCAGTCCTTCGACAAACAACATAATTACAAACAACACCTGCAGACAACACAAACATTGCTTTTGCATAGGGGCAAGCCTCCTGCACCCCCCAACCCCCCTACTAATTATATATACCAACTCTGAGATGTCACTACAGTGGAAAAAGTGGCAAATTCCCTGGACCCTACTGCACCGCAATCTCATTCAGAACAGTTCAATAGACTGAATTGTAGACCATATGGGTTTTGAAAATTGGGCCATGTGATACTTTGACATAGACTCAAAATATATTACTATTAATGCTTTATTTATGTGTTTCTTCATTAACTTGATTAAAATAAAATATCTGATATGCAGTGAATAAAGTGGCTATAATTTCTGGTAGGTCATGTATGTGGGAGTCTGTGTGTCTGTGCCTCTGTATCAGTGTGTGTAGATATTATTAAATACTTATATAACTTATGTTTTGGAAGGAAAGTACTTCCTCCAACAACAAATGATATACTATACCAAGTTTGAAACATCCAGAGGAAGGACTCTTTCACGTTAAAAATATAAAAAATGTATATACTAACAATTAAACAAATACAAAACAATTTAACACATATCCTATTTTCAGAGAGCAATAATGCCTCCAGAATGGTTATTACTGGGGAATCATGGACCTTCCAGGAATGGGGGAGTCCTTTGGCCTGTAGCATCTGGCCTCACAACATCCCCGGATGGCCCATTAGTTCCCTGTAATGCCTACCCTGTTGTGTCTTATTGCTTGCTTATTAAAGGGTGGGGTGGAAAAGACCTTTCCTGGGATTTAATAATGCCTATACTAAGTGTACACTGTTCTGAGTGAACAGACAACACAGACATAATTAACACCTTCTTCATCCTAATTTTGGTTTTCCTACTGACATTCTTACAGCTTTAAATATTGACAGGGATTCATGGTGGTTAACACAAAGTGTAGACTATATGTACACTTAGTGTAATCTTTCTGAGTGACTAGAAAGCACAACAAATGTGATAAGAATGTTCTTGAATACATATTGTGTACATGTAGTGTAGGCTCTATTGAATCTGGACCTGTATCTATGCTCCTGAGATATTTTGTTAAGGCAAGAGACCCAGTTTCACATGGTACGTTAAGGATTTCACATTGTACTCAAAGTAATCAACATTATTCCCTTCATTGCCTTTTTGTTCATTTCTTGTCCATATATTTCACTTTAAAATGGAAATGAGTATTCCACTTGCAATTTCTTCTTTAAAATTATTTGTAGAATGTGTAAGATATAAGTTTCTAATCCATCAGATATATAAGACACACTAGTACATACCTGTCTGATATACACTCAGCCAGGATGGTCAACATTTTCCAAATAATGCCATGTATTGGGAAAAGTAATATTCCCTTGTGTTTGCAGGGTAGGGTCCAAAGCACCCACTAAAAGAATACTACTATTTTTCTGTGAATTTGTTAGGTAAGTAAGATTCAACTAAAAGTATAGTTGCCTCTGTAAGGGATCCATACCTTTCAACTTCTTTGCTCAGGAATTATGGACAAAGCCAAAAGTAATGGGGGCAATGGCCCAAAATCAGGGAAAATTTTAAATATTACTCTAATTCACTTAAAAAATTAACAGAACACGTTTTGCCTCAAGATGTATTTCCTGGACAATATCAAGTATTAAACTCTAATTTCTAACACTATTAACTAAGTGTACTCCTTAGTGATTTAGCATAAAATCAAATATCTTACAAAAATCAGCCAAAATATGAGACAAGATCAAGCTACTGATGCTATTTCTATTGTATTTCCATTATCTGGATGGTGATGCACAGTAGTGTTTTGTGTAAGTGTTCATCTGTGCTGCAGTCTTACTAACAGCTCCACCATTTTGCAAAGAAATAGCATCAGTAGCCATGTAAATCCAGCATTTCCTTGTCTTACTGCTATGCTGTCAGCTGGCAAGTATTGGCCAATGTTATGGGATGATTTACAGCCATCTCTGATGTACTTACACTGGCGACTTCAGCTGAACAGTCAATATGTCTGCTGTAGTAGTTAAATACTACTGTTTTTGATGTTCTGTCATTTGTTGTTTTGAGATTTCATCTTTTTGCACTTTTGATGTTCTGGGGTCGACATTCTAGCTTTCAACATTGTGGAATTTTAACATTATCTCATGGATGCATATATATATATATATATATATATATATATATATATATATATATATTAGTGTGTGTGTGCAATACAGTGGCATCTTTATAACCCCTCAGTCAGAAAAGGCAGACCGTCCTTGTTAAGGCTACCTCTACCCAAGATTCATCCTCCAAGACTCAGATAGGACTTCCCTGGTAAATGAGCGTATTTGTCATATGTTGCACCAGTGTAAATCTGTACTTTTTTACTTAACATAGGGTATTTCAAAAGATGAACCATGTTTTCAGCATCATAGGAAGACTTTCATGCAGTGTGAATGAAGGACAATGAGAATGAGTATGAAACACTTCTTTCGTGTTTTTACAACTTGCTGCTATAATACAGCAAAACATTTTTGTCATCAACATTTTTTCACTATAGTAGATAACAGGACCTATTTTTTTCACACTAGTACATATCTCATAGATGTCTTATTATTATGGATGTTGTTTTCAAAAGTATAATGGTAGTCTACACCATAAACCTCAGAGATATAATTTCATAATGGCTGCATTTCATCACTGCAGGGCACTATGACTTCAAGTTTCACTTTTCACCTATCTGCTGCTGTCAGTTTTAAAGATATTAATATCAAATTTCTTTACAATAGAAAATGAGATGAAATACAAGGACTGTATAACTGTGAATAAGGGATATCTATACCTGCACTCTAATTTATGCATTTACTCATTTTATTTCTGATGTATAATGATTTATAGCAATAAACATGTATATTAATGCATGAGATATGAGAACTGTTAACTTTTCCCACTTTAATGTTTCATCTCTGCCTGTTATTCATATCTTACCTGTATATCCCAGTCCCAGCAATATCCAGACTCTGTGTGGACCCCTTATATTTAAAATATGTGCGTAAAAATTTGGGTAACACTGATTTTTATGTTCCTATAGAATTCTGTAGTATGCTCATAATGGAGTCCATGAATGTACATGTTGATTAAATAACAGAAAACACAAGTAATTGTGCATTTATACATAAGAAACTCAGGCACAAAAGAGGAAATCTTATTTGAAATCATGCAGTCTTTTCTTTATTGCCACTTACACTAGCAGTGTGACTTTTGAAATCTGGCCCCCAGTGTAAGCCTGTTCATAGATAGGCCTTACACCTAAGTAAATCACTTACGCGAAGAGCAACTCTTTTGGAATCTCGTCCCAAGGAATTATTTCTTATTCAGTAATTCGCATCATGTGCATGCACGTGTCTGTGTTTGTAAACATTTTAGAGTAGTTTTTTTTTTTTTTTTTCTGCTTACCGACTTTAAATAACCCATCTTTTAAAATCCAAGTTGTAATCTAATAAGGACAGGCAGCGTGTACTGCTGCCAAATTTAGATTTAAATGAAGTGTGTTTAACATTCAGTTTCATTACAGAAAACGTTTGAATCTTTCAAAAATAGCTCCATTTAAACTGTTTATAAAAAGTATTTATTTATCCATTGGTGGCGGAGAAAGTATGTATGTAGTCAAATGCATACACATTGTATTCATCAGGGTGATGGAAGTAAACCTCATCATCAGGAGTAGGAGGAGTGACAAATTTAATAATAATCCAGCCAAGGGTGTTCTTTAAGGGAAGGTGCACATCCAGACTTTATAAAAAATGGTAAATGCTGGAATCTGATAAATGCAAAAAGTATGCTGTGCCATGCTTAGCTCACAAAAGCACCTTTAAAAATCATTTCTGAAATGTGTTTGAATCTAAACTCAAACTGAAGCAGGCATTCATGTTTAAACTATTGCTACATTTTATAACATACTATTATATCTTATGGTACCCCATGGATCTATGAGTCATGATGGCACTGCTGTAGGTAACTCATAGAAGAATCACTGAAATAGATTAGTTATAAAAATAACATAACCTTGAAAAGTCTTGACTGTATGGTCTGAAAAGATGAATTGTTCCACAACAGTCTGTTTTGTAGTCTAGTTATTGATGTATGTAGTTCGGTAAACCAAGAGGAGACCTTTTTCAGATATATAGGGCATTTATCAGACAACCTATGTAGAAGATTCTATAGGAATGAGAAGTATAGTATTTGGTTCTCTGAGAGAGTAGCTGATACATGGAATAGACTACCAAATTACATTAAAGCAAGTACTAGTTTAGATATTTTTAAGAACAGCCTGAACACTTTTTATGGGAACACCTGTTTTGGTATATTGGCAGGCATCATTGTCTGTGCTTGAAATATCTGTATGTGTATGTAGACAGAGATTTTTTCGTTACATGTAGTTTTGTAAATAAAATTCAGGGACACTAATTAAGTATGACAGGGTAAATTGTGTTACTGAAGCTGGGTAGAATTTTAATTAGCATAAAGAAATAAGCAGGTGGGGAGTGCCTTGGCAGCCAGAACATTTTGCACTGGTGCAGTTTCCAGACTGGAAGATTTCCAACAGCTATTAAGCAATTAATAGATGATGGTGTTATTGTAAAGTAATTGTTACCATTTTGGGACTAGGTTGCACTCAAACAGAATCTAGTGTAATAAGGTGGGACAAGGATTGTGAGTGAGTGAGTGAGTGAGTGAGTGAGTGAGTGAGTGAGTGAGTGAGTGAGTGAGTGAGTGAGTGAGTGAGTGAGTGTGTGTGTGTGTGTGTGTGTGTGTGTGTGTGTGTGTTTATATTCTGGTGAAAGAAGAGCAGTTAATGGGAAGTTATCAAAATGCCAGACTACTAGAGGAACTACATTTTAAGTATTTAACAATTTAAAGCAAAGTACAGGAAACAGCCCCAATACTAAATAGACTCACCGTAAAAAAGGGGGAATGCAGATAAACCAGTAACAAAATACGGTGGTCTAACCACGTGGTATATTTCGTAGCAGGAAAATGTTCAAACAAAAACACAGGCAGCGTCTCCAAAAGCTCAAAGCACAGCTGACCCAAGATTCACTTGAAGAAAAAACACACTTGCAGCATCTCCAAAGTTTAAAACGTATTTAATCCATAAAAAACGTGATTAATCCATGGAAAGTAGTAAGCGCTTTCGCGTAGGTTCACCTACGCTTCCTCAGACATAAAAACAATATAATCTATTGATCTGATCTTCCAACTCTTCCATTCTTACTGCTATATAAACCCTGTGTCTTATAAAGGTTCTGCTTGTATTGTCAGGCTCTGGATTGCATTGCATAAGTGGAAATTCCTTAAGATTCCAAGAGCAGGCTAAGTTATTTCTTACACTTATTTCACTGAATTACACTTCTGAAACGCTTATAATTGTGCTATACAGTTGATCTACTATATTTTTGCACTGTTATAAAGCTTTTTTATTGTTTCACTGCATTTATGTACTGTTTTAAACTGTTTTAACATTACTTAACTGTAAACTGCTTTTTCATACTGAGAGTTGTATTTTCTGTTTGTGAGTGCTCTATCCGAACTTTTCTGTGCATTTTTGTCTGTTAAAAGCATTCTCGAGTCTGCTCCTTGATCTGTTTAAAACTTTCATTTAGTGGCTACAGCTAGGAACTGTAATTTTTTCCCACCTACCCACCCTAGCGTTGTGTGTTCTTATACTTGGTGTCTTTGCAGTTGCCCGCTCATACTGTATATTTGATCTGTGACACTTCTCCTAGTCTAGTGTCATTAGTTCACTCAATCTAATAGAGAACATTTGTGAAGGCCAACCCACTCAGATTCTTAAAGTTGAATTAACTTCTGTTCCAGCTTTCTCCATTTCCACTTTACTGGAAAAAAAAAATTCTAAGCTTGCTTCCCCACTTTCCTGTGGCAGGTCAGATACGGATTTGCTGTGTCCAGGACTGTTTGTGAGCTCCTAAGCCCCTCCCCCACTTAACTGGGGTTAAACTATTCCTGGCACCATAAAGTCTGTTTTTCAAAACTTCTCTTGCAACTAGCCAGCTTTTTAGTTTTAGCACTCATCTGTTTCTTCGATCTTAGCACTTGTTCAGAACTTATTGTAAGCACTAAATAAGGTACAAATTACTACAGCACTCAACTTTCCTCACTTGTCTAGAGCAAAATAGTTTCTAGTACTTAATAAATAAGCACCTATTCAGGCATGTCTAAAGGTCAGCTCCCAGTGTTTTCTCCTGTCTACCTGATGAATCTGGCCATCTTGGGACAATGCAGCAATTGCCTCATCTACACAGACAACTCTCTCCTCCTACCACCCAAAACTATGACCTGTGAGAGATGCACTTATATAGCCAAACTGGAAGCAAAGCTCTCTTTACCAAAGACTGGCCTAGACAGTCAAGAGGAGAAGGTAAACACTTGCACCGCACCACACTCATCACATAGTCCCTCAAAACCTACACCACCAAAACACACACACAGAACCACAAAACACACACCTACATTCACGGAGGCTCTCAGTACTAATCTGCCCAAACAACAGAGACCTCCAAAGCAGAAATGCAAGCAACCTTCACCCCCCCCAACACAACCCAAATGACACATAGCCCACATACTCAGTGTGCCACTCAACTACAGCCCATAAGGCATAATGTACCCAACACTCTAGTCATAGGTGACTCTATAGTCAGGCACACTGATGTGCCAGGATCCGCCACATAAAGCACGCACTCAGGTCACTCCACAACAAGTACAAATATGACTCTGTCATTGTCCATGTTGGTGTGAATGGCCTGAGACATACCTCCCTGGACTACATGAAAAGAGACATGGAGGAGCTCTCTGATTTTGTAGCCCAGGCCGGTATGACCCTAGCCCTGAGTAGCATCCTGCCATCACCTAGAATGACACCACAGTACAAGGACAAAATTATTGACTTTAACAATTGGCTAAGCTTCTGGTGTCATTCTAAGGGAATCCAGTATTTGTCTGCCTGGGATGACATGATCGACAGACCACGCTGCTTTGCTAGAGGTGGCCTGCACCTGTCGCCCTTGGGATTCCGGATACTGGCAAAGGCTCTTGCCACCCCTATAGTGCCTTTTTTAGGCAAGGTTCAAATGACAAATTCACCACTGTAACAGGTACAAGCAAGCAAAATCTGAGGGTAATGCTACTCAATGCTAGAAGTCTAAACCTCAAAATGCACTCACTCGAGGCACTCCTTAAAATGGAGAACATTGACATCTGTGCAGTGACAGAGACCTGGTTCAAAGCTCCAGAGAGCACCCCTGCATTACCAGGCTATAATTCATACCACACCTTTCGGCCACCAAACCCAGACTAAAACACTAAAGGTGGAGGCGTATCCATATTCATTAAGGATATCCACACCTCCAAGCTAGTTGCTCAGCATAATGCATCCAAGATTATCCAAGTTCAACTAACTCTGGGCAAAACTGCAATCCAGACTGTAGCTTGCTACAGACCCCCCACCATGCCCCAGGATTCCCACTCCTCTTTTCTTGATACACTGGAAAATATTAAGGTACAACCCAACACTCTAATAATGGGTGATTTCAACTACCCTACCATTAACTGGGAAAACTACTCATGTACCAACTCTTTTGCTCAACGTTTTCTGGAAATCATTAGTTCCAGTGCTTTGGATCAACTTATCCACACCCCCACCAGAGGCAGCAATATCCTAGACCTGGTCATCACGAACATGGGTGACCGGTGTTCCACACCAGAGGTCAGCTCCTCATTGGTCAGATCTGACCACAAGCTAATCACCCTAGACATCCACATCCCGCTCCCACCCCCAATTAGGAAAACAACCATAAAAAATTTCTCCAAAGCCAACTTCACGCTTCTTAAGACAGAAGTGGCAAACTTCATGACACCCATGCAGATGGACAATAGAGGTACGACTGCTGAATCCTACACAAATGCACTTTATAAGCACTTACACGAGTGCATGGATCATGCTATCCCTAACAGAATCAAGATGCTATCCTCCAAAAAAAGGAAGCCAGTCTGGTGGTCTTCTTTCATAAACAAACTCTAAAACAGGAGAAAGAAACTGTAGCAAAAAAGAGTAAAATCCCATGATTGGAGGAACTCCCTGGTCAGCCTCAGTAAGAAGCTGAGATCCCTCATAAAATCCTCCAAAGCTAGTTATGAAAACAAAATTGCCACTGATTCTAAAGACAACCACAAAGCATTCTATAGCTATGTCAAAAATCTCAATGGCAACACTCAGATCTGCTCTGAGTTACAGCACAATGACACTAAATATACAGAACCAACTGATATTGCCAACATCCTGGCAGATAGGTTCAGTGCTAACTTTACCACCTAAAGGGCCCATCTTTATACCGGAAGAATGCAAAGTTCCTGTAATCACGGCTGCACAGGTAAAAACTTCACTCTCCAAAGCCAAGAACACAGCATCCATGGGACCTGACAACATCCCAGGCTGCCTTCTAAATGAACTACAGAATGAACTGGCACCCCACCTAAGTACCATGTGCAATCATAGCCTCACCTCAGGCATTGTGCCCATTGAATGGCGCACCACGACGGTTGTCCCACTCGACAAATGGGGGGCCACAACAGACCCCCGGAACTACCGCCCCATTAGCCTGATGAGCCTCGTCTGCAAGGCCATGGAACGTATCTTCATGGAACTCATAAACAAAGACACTGGAGATCTCCAAACCCTGGACCCCACACAGTTTGGGTTTGTAAAAGGCAGATCATATATCCTAAACATGAGAGACTTCTTTGAAGTAGTCACCAAAGCCATAGATGAGGGTAAGGTGGTTCACACAGCCTATCTAGATCTCGCCAAGGCATTCAACACCATCCCCCACTCTGGAATTATAGATAAACTCACTAAACTAGGTATAAATCCCTATGTCACAAGATGGGTTGCCAACTGACTTACTGAAAGAGCCCACACTGTGAAAGTAGCAGACTCCAAATCAGACTTCAGGCCAGTGACAAGTGGAGTACCACAGGGTTCAGTCCTGGGTCCTCTCCTGTTTGGTATCTACTTCTCTGAAGTACAGGCTAACATAGAAGGTCTTTGGCTAACTAGATTTGCAGATGACTGCAAACTAGGAGCCATAATTGAAACTCCTAATGATGTGGACATCCTACAAAAGGGCCTCACTGAGACAGATGCCTGGTGTCAAAGACATGGTCTCAAGCTCAATGCCAAAAAGTGCATTCTCATCCCCTTTAGTAAAAATTCTGTACCCATGAACTACCACATAGGCGGTAGTCTACTTAACACCGAAAGTGTGATAAGAGACCGTGAGACACAGGTGGACAGTAGTCTCTCCTTTGATAATCACATCGCCAAAGTGGTCAGGAAATCCTTCTACATGGCACACCTCATCACAAAAGGTTTCTCATCCAGAAAAAAAGAGGTCATTGTTCCCTTCTACTCATCACTTATTAGACCCATTATAGAGTACAACGCCCCTTTTGGTATGTACCTCACAAGACATCTACAACAACTGGAAAGGCCACAAAAATACCTCACAAAGAGGATTACTGGCCTCAAACAGATGCCTTACACGGACCGTCTCAAAAAACTCCAGCTTTACTCAGTCACATATCGCCTACTCAGAGGCAATCTCTGCCTAACATACAAAGTTATGTCAAACCCAGAGCTGGTGGACATGCTCCACTTAAAGAAATCCCAATCCCTCCGAGCTACACGCTCTAGGGACCTAAACCTTGTCACCACAATAAACAGAATATGCTGGAGGGATAGATTCCTGTCCCACAGACTTCCCATACTCTGGAACAGACTACCTATCTATGTCAAAAAGCACTCTTCAAGAAAAATCTTGATGATTGGATGGGTAATAGGAAATTCACCCCAGGGATCACTTCTGTGGTTCTACTTGACAGGGGCTCAGGAAAATAATTTTCTTGGGTGGCGAAAGCCAGGGTACATTTTTGGCTAGGCTTGTATAGGCCCTAGGGCCAATAGCCTAGTACCTACCTATGAACCTATGAACATATATATATATATATATATATATATATATATATATATATATACGTGTGTGTGCACATATATAAAATTGCATTTTTATTATGATTGGAGCTTTTATGGGTCACTGTTTGCCTGGCTGTTAATCATTGTGCTAGGTATAATACCTTTTGTCTCATGAGTATAATATAGCAGGTGACAATCAGAGTGCATCATCTCCGGTGAAAGAAAAGTACACTCTCCTTGGTAAACCTACTGGGTAACCTTGGTATGTCTCAGGTTCAAATATCATGCAATAGCAGCCTAGCTGTAACAGAGTTTGACATAACAATGACAGTAACAGTGTAAAAATAATGGTCAGGTGCCTCTTATTGGAGTACAATATGCTTTTGAAACATGAGTCAGAGTAGTTAGTAGTGCTATATTCCTAAAAGCTAGCCATCCAGTTATTACATACTGAAGTAGTATATGAAAGCTAATTCATGCGTTAAACCATATTCTTGAATTAGGTGTTCCCTATAGCATTGAGAGGGTTGGGATGGGTTTGTGAGTAGATTCAAGTGAATTTCAAGCTTAAACATATTGTGAAATGCCATTGGAAGATGGGAGGAGAATGAAGGTTAACAGAATTCAAAGAGACGTTTCTTGCTATGGGGCAATGTCCTTTTAACACCTGTACATGCTCTGTGGGCTCATTTCAGTTGCTCACAACAAAATTTATTGATAACAAAAAAGAATAAACTTCCTGTGGCACAGACCAGTTTAACAGTTTTTAAACAATTCAGTCGTTCTTCCAAAAGGCAGAAGTAGGCAGACTTAACATGTTTAAGCATAAATAGCAGAAATAATAGAATTGTTACCACCCACCAGGAAGCAGAGGCCTTTCTCATATCAGACCACAAGTAGCAGGCTCACCAGTTGTTCAACAGACACACTCCAGCTAAACTTACTTTAACAGGTTTCCCCAGAAAATAACACTTTGCAGTTTTATGGTAAAATCTAGCAGTCCTCAGTTTGAAGGGAACTAATTGGAAAAAATACTCCTCTTCTTTTGAAGAGAAAAACAATGACTGCTTGCAAAGCATTTTCCTTTCATTCCAAGTGGAGGATTTCTAAATTTCCCTCTTACAACAGCGTCATTCTAACTTAGTTTACACATATGGCTCCATCCTGTCTTAGCTAATTGAGGGAATTAAACCTTTCTATTCCAGCAAATCCTTAAGGATCTCTGCTCATGCCAAATTAAGCCAATACTTATTAAAGCATACTCTACCCACATTCCAGCCAATGAACTATGTTAAATAACCCCCAGCCACAGACCCATTTGGGTTGTGCAACCACCGTGGGCAAACTATAAATCTAAAAGAAAGGATGTCGTATTCCATTGCATACAGCATGACTAATGCAAGACTTTAAACTTAAAAGGCTGAATGGTCAATGGACAGTGAGTCAACTTTCCCATCCTTCTCTCTATTTCAGACAAGCTCTAGAGTAGAGCATGATCAGTTACCAATATACTGGGGCATCCCAACAAGTAGTATCTGAAAGGGGAAAGTGCCCACTTAATCACAAATCATTCATTCAATTGTAGCATATCTAGCCTCTTGGGAGTGTGAAATTATGGATAAGGTTGCAGACAGATTTTCTTCATGCTGATAATACTGGGACAGGACAGCACACAGGCCAAATGCATCTGCATCAGTATGGATAATAATAGGTGTCAAAATTAGATGAAAACAAGATAGGTAAGGAACACAAATCCTTCTTTAAATCCATGAAGGATACTTCAGTATTAGGAATGCACTTGACTCTTCAAGGACCTTTAACATTAGTAAGTTCCATCAATAGGCTTACTCCACAAAATTGGGTATGAAATTACAGTAATAACCTGCTAGTCCAAGAAAGGCTACAATATGCTTCTTTGAAATTGGTTGGGATCATGTTTGTACTGCTTCCAGTTTTCCAGCTGTACCATTGTAACTCCCCTCCCAATGACAGATCACAAAAATTTAGCTTCAGATATTCCTCTCATACATTTTGAGGACGTAGATGTTAATCTTGCCTGCCATAAAGCATCTGGTACTCCTTGCACCTTAGCTGTGTGGCTGTTCCACACTCAGTTAGAACTAATTACTTATTCCAAATAGGCTGCATATTGGCATGGCGTCTCAAAATTTTATCCACATGTCACCAGACTGTTTCAAAAAGAAACTTGTTTATCATCCTTGTGAGGAATACAAATGTTTATGCTTTGACTCGAGCCTACAACCAGAGTAGCATGCTGCTACCTATGTGTCTGTATATAATTAGCTTCCAACAATTTGTAGGTGATTATATCAGTATATTTGCTGTATCCTTATAAATAACTCCATATGCATGTTTTTCTTCTTTAATGTTTTAGAATGATCCTGTGTTGTACTATCCAGTATATTACATGTCCTATAATAAGCTGTTGCTGCCTTATTGGGCTAGTCATCACTGAAAATGTTCAGTAAACTTTACCACTTACCCTGTTAACAAACAAACAAATAAATGTGACTGCTGTGCCACGTAAAGTAAACAGCATAACTTTGTATTGGAAATGGCCATCTATGTTAGAAATAGTTGTCTTTTACACAGACTGTTAAGAGAATCTGCCAAAATGCCATTGTAATATCAAGTGTGGCCAAACAGTAGTCTACCTCAAGCTTTTTCACCAGTCTGTGTATACTTGGACCTGCATAAGCATCAAATTTCAAAATGTTGCACAGCTGGTAAACATCACTGTAGAATCTTATACTGCCTTTATTTTTAGGTATCATCACAATCAGGCTACTACAGGTACTGTGTACTTCATATACACCAAGCTGTAGCATTTTCTTTATACCTGTGTTTTGCTTCTCTTTGGGCCTTATGGATTATATGAGGCTTATATATAACTTTTTTTCCCCAGAAACAATAATAATGTCATGCTGTACCACATTAGTCCAGCCTGGTAAAACAAAAAACACATCTTTATTCCACTGAATGAATTCCTGTAATTCCCGCCTCTGGAGACTGTTCTCCCAAATTTCTAAATATATCTTCAAAGTGCCTCTTTGGCCCTCTTCAAAAGGAATCTTGATGATCGAATGGGAGAAAGGAAATTCACCCGTGGGATCACGTCAGTCACCCTGCTAGACAGGGGTCCAGGGAAA
This sequence comes from Protopterus annectens, assembly GCF_019279795.1. Classification (NCBI taxonomy): domain Eukaryota; kingdom Metazoa; phylum Chordata; order Ceratodontiformes; family Protopteridae; genus Protopterus; species Protopterus annectens. The sequence continues at coordinate 722,803,361 of NC_056743.1, read as the reverse complement.
TAAATAGTGTAGGAAGAAATAGCCAGGGAATTGTTATGGCTAGGCTTGTATAGGCCCTAGGGCCGATAGCCTAGTACCAACCTATGAACCTATAAAAGAGGTACCAACTGAAGGAAGGGAACACCCTAGCAAGGGTTTAAACTTATCTAACCTATGTTGAGATACCGCTTTGATAATCTTATTAATTAAAAATTAGGATAGCCCCTCTCCAAAATACCCTAATTCAATAGGTGAAAAACCTTTACTTCCTAACAATAATGATGAAATTAATGGTTGTACCAAAAGATGTGAGGCTTATGTGCAATGCTCTTACATTTTACTTAGTACCTGTTTCACATTTGGTAATAGTACTGCAGCTAAGGTTTTTTTTGTAAGAGGACTTGTGACTCTAGGCGAGTGGTCTGTTTGGCAAAATGTGACACCTGCCCAGCTTTTTTATGTGGCAAGACTGAAAGTGCCCTTAGAAAAAGAATTTATGAACATCTCTATGATATTAGGACAAAAAATATAAAAAAAATGCAAGCACTCTTTAGAGTGTAGGAATTACAAGAAGTTTTTATTTAGCATTTTAGTTGCTGTGGAACCGAATCCAAGGGGGGAGCATGGAAGACTCATCTCAAGTACAGGGAACTATTTGGCAGCTGAATTTAGATGCCATTCATGCTCCTGGTATTAATGAGCACATTTCTATTCAGCCAGTACATAAACTATGAGCAGCGAAACTACAGGTACTTTTTATCAGGGTTTTTTAAGTGAGTATATTTCTATAATATATTAAGGTCTTTCAATATACTAATGTTTTTATTATTGCTATATTTTCCATGATATCAGTGGTATCTATGATTACATCTTTCTCATGTTTGTGTATAATACTTGCTGCACGTTTTTAGTATGGAAAATATTTTTTTTTATTCAGGGAAAAGATTTTCTTATTCTTATAGTTATTTTTCATCAGTATTTATTAGTTTCATAGATGCATTTTCCTTTAAGATCGGCATTTTGTCAGATGAATTATGTATTTCAGCTTATTCAGTCTTTATATGTTTAATTCTGATGAAGTCCAAATCTGATTCAAATGGATGAAAGAGCTTAACTAAATTACATTAAAGTTGTTCTCTTTTGAACAGACTGGTTGGATTTACTGTCAGAGTTTTCATCGTAGTGTCACGCTTTTGCTTAACAAATGCACAACTGGTTCAACAGCTGGTCCTGATTCCTTTGGTGTATTTAGAACTTTGTTTGGTTCTGTGCAGTACAGTCACATTTCTTTGGGCTTTCCCTGTACTGTACATTCTCCTTGGGTTATTAGTTTTTACACTGTGCAGTTATACTCTTGTTGTCTTTTCTGTTTTTTTTTTAAACTTAGGATGAGTAATGTTTATTTGCCCTTCTTCAGACCTATCCACAAAAAGGTAGATGCATCAGGTCCTTCGTACTCCTCTAATCTTTCTGAATAGACACTGAGGGAATTTTAGCCTTCTCCAATTAAAACAGGTTTAGTACCATCCAGTTATAACTGATAAAAGTATTTTTCTACTTTAACTCCAGAGAGTGGAGTTCCTTCTGTGTGGAGTCTGCATGTCCTCCCCGCGGTTGGGTGGCGTTCGAAAGACATGCGTAAGTGGGCGTGCCTTCGTTGAAGGCTGGACGTTGAGCTGGCACCTCGGCGTTCATGAAAATCCACTGCCAATCATTAGCAGACCGGAGTTCCGCTGTGGCGACCCCTAACCAGGAAAAGCCGAAAGACAAACAACAACAACAACTCCAAAGAGTGTATATCTCTTGATCCATGAGACGGCCTTCAGCTTGTGGCCCAGATATAACTCCTATCTTCCCATTCCTGCTGCTCCAAAGGAAATAGGCTGAGGTTCCTCACACTCCTTTTTTCACAATTTAGGAAGTGAGGAAAGTCTATACCTAAAATTACTTCATGGGCTAAATAAGGGACAGTACTTAGAAAATGCCTATTGTGTCTGGGTGTTGGGAAATTCCTTTTGTCACTTCCATGATAAAATCTTATTTGTGTTCATCTAAGAATTTTTCGCCCATTATGCTAACATGCTGCCTGAATCAAACAATGTGTGTGCAATATTCTACCACTCTTAATTTACATTTTATGACTTTACTTGTTCTATAATTCACAGACACATCTTTTTACACCAGGGAATATACTGATTCCTTTAAAGAAAAAGGTCAGTTTTGCATATCATAATATATGTGTTCACTGGCTAAATGAACGTTGTTTTTCAGCACCCTTATTAAATTATGCATATTTTGAGAAAAATGCCCAAGTTAATTGCAAATGAAATATTTCACCTGATCTGTTTTATATTCATCACCAACATTTTTCTGGTCTTTAATTTTAGTGATTAGGAAATCTTTCATCTGCAGCTCTTATGCCAAAATTAGCTGTACCTGTTTTCTTGGCTGAATGTGGTTCAGTCAGGAGAAAGTGACAGTTCAGTGGCTACCAAATACCTTTTCACAAGTTCAACAAGTTGTTCCCCAATGGGAGAATTTTCTTGTGATACTCTCCATTTTTGTGGGCTATCAAGAACTTGATGAGAAACTTCATCTCCACCATCTTCATGGCATTGCTGACCGCTCTGCTTGTAATCACTTATGGGCTAGATGAATAAAGTCAAACATTTGAGATCAAGATGGCTCCTCTGAAGTGCTGAACCAAGCAGGGAACCTTTGGGTTCTTATGGTAGTTGACACACTGCTGCAGGCCTACTTCCACTTTCAGTTTGTCCAGCTATCATGTTCAGTGACCCCTTCAAATTTTAGGAGAAAGCTTCTTAAATATCATTTGCATTCAGTCTCTTTAGGAAGGAACTGGCCTTAATATGATGTGGTATTGTAGGTACAGGCATCCCCACTGTATTAAAAACACCTGCAAGTAGAGTCTTCATTTCCGCCAGAAATGTATAATTTTCTTGCAGGACTAACACACAGTGTGCTGGAGTGCTGAAATATTCTGCTGAAGTACTTCCCTGCTTTCAGTTATTCTTCAAGACAATGTTTGATTCTTATATGCACTGTTTTAAAGTCTGTTGCTAGTGACTGCTTTTTCTGAGAACTGTTACATAGAACTTCATTAGTTTTCTCCATCTTTCAGAAAGATTCAGTACCTTCTTGTAATCGCAAAGTTTCCCTTGTACAGGCACAGGATGCAAAACAATTCCCCAGTTTATTCAAACAAAGAACATCCCTGTTACTGCTGCAAGGTTTTCCCGTATACAGGCGCAAAGCAGTAATGATAAACAAACAAAATTGTAAGGTATCTAGAGTTATAATTTATGGAAACTGTTCAAACACTCAGTCTTTCTTATAATGAGGGGGGGTGTATAATAACACAGTTCATAAGTAATGTGTAAAACAGAAGGTTCCTAGTCTGGCCACCCATTTAATAATTGACAAATTGAGAACAGTGCTCATTTGGGGGTGGGGGCAGGTAGCACACAAACACAGCTGTTTTGGCCAGTATTCTCTGTAGCTTGAGATCAGATTTTGCCCAGTGCATTTCTACACCATATGACATTAATATGTTAATTGCCACAGGAGTGAGGAATAAAATACCCACAGTCTTGAAGTTTTATATGAAATTTTAACATTTACAGAAGGGAAATTAACAAAAAACAAAGTAGAGTTTCTTCACCCCAAATACCACCAAACACGAGTTGTCTGAACCAAATAATTGCATGAATGCTGCTTGTTTCAATGTCCTTTTAACTCTTGTACAAGCTTTGGTCTTATTTTAGTTGCTCACAACACGGTTTATTCGTAAGAATAAATTTCCTGTAGCAGAGCCCCATTTAAAAGAAGTCAGTCACCCAGAAGGCAGAACTGAACAGACTTCCTCTAATATACAGCAGGTTTAAACATAAACTGCAAAAATAACAGGAGAATATCAACTCACCAGCAAGCAGAGGTCCTTCTCTTATATATATATAGCAGAATACAGGAGTACATGCATGTGTGCCAGATAAAAGGAGTGGTGAGCCTATGACATGTTTCATTTTTACCAGTAAAGATAGAGAATAAGCCCACTGAAGAGAAAATGCACCTTTTGTTCTTTTCTCAGGAAATAAAACCAAGAAGATTAAATAGAGTACTAACCAGAACTTGTGCCACCTGCACTGCTTAGGTTATGGAGTTGCCTGTACCTACAATACTGTATCATATAGGATTATAGGAGAAGAAAAAGTGGTAATAATAATCCCCTTCAGTCCATCCAGCTAACAGACTGTCCCAAGACATTATGTCCCAAGATATCGGGGAAAAACATTGCAAGCTGAATAAGAGCAAGTACTACAATGATGAGACTACTTGAACATTTACTGTTATTGTAAACTTCTCACAAAGCTGCATTGTGTTTTTTGTATGGATCACATTTGCAGAAATATTCAAAACATATGGGAAGATTACCAAAGAAATCTCTGCAGAAGGATGTGGAAAGCAATTTTTTGCTTCTCCCATGGTGGCTGGGTGTAAGAAACTACCTGCTGTTATATTTGAATAAATTGTTTCTATTTTTCTGGATTCTGAATTTATCTGAGAGCATCCTGTGTAGTTAACTGCAGTTAATTTGAGTTTTTAATTTGCTAAGAAAATACCTTACAGGGTGACAGTGGCAAACCCTACCTTGCTCCTGGACTGGCTGTCCTGCTTATAATTTGGAAAAAGTGTGAACAGAAGACAAAACATCCACCTCACTAATGCTTAAGAGTAGTAGAAAACAGTGTAGTAGTCCAAAAGCAGTAGTGTAAAAATGGTGACATTTATTCCTTTTGAAGCTTGATACATGATGATTGCAATTTAGACATGATTTTGTGATGGCCAGTATTGTGAGGTTGTGTTGTGAAATCCACAAATCTAAAGTTGACCATTTGTTGTTTATTCTGTTCAGGTTTACTAATGCTATTGTAAAACTGTTTTTCTGGGGTGTTGTGCTATGAAACAATTAATGCTGTATGGCATTGGAATATCAGGGTTTGCCTCAATATCCCCATAATAGCTCTCTTTAATAGTCATCCTTGATGGACAGAGATGTAGCAATCCTTTTTGGAAATGTTTAACCACCAAATGGTTTGCTTGGGATAGATGTAGAGGAAGGATCTATATTGCCACATTGAAAAAGCCGTTAATCAAATGGCTTTATAACCAAAAATGACGATAAAAGAACTATGTATTGTGAGATTGCAGTACAGTGAAGATGAGAAAATTTGCGCTTTCCTCACTGTAGTGCGATCTCGGAGTTTGTATATATAATTAGCAGGGGGGTGTGGGGGGCACATCCCCCCACAAAAGTGAGTTCTATTAACTGCATTTTCGTTTGTAAAGCAATTCGATTAATGGCTTTTTCGATGTGGTAATATAGACCCAGGGTTGCCACCTTTTAACAAGGGCAAAGTGGGACATGGGGGTGTGGTCAACAGGATAGGGGTGTGGCCAACATGACACTGGTCACACCCCCACCACGGCATCACCAGAGTTATTAAAGGAGATGCAGTATTAGTTATGGATGCAACATTGTGACATTACAGCACACTGAAAACTCAAACCATTTAAATGAAGTGAACTATTACTGCACACACACTAATCAGTTGTAACAATAAACTTTAAAGGAATTAAAAACACACTTACAGATGCAAACTACCCTGTAACAACAACATGGTTTAGCACAATCTCAAATACATTGCATTAACTTCTAAGCATCCATCCACAAAAAAAAATAAATAAACGGGGAAAAAAGTCCAAACATTTTAACTTTAAAAATACTTCTTGCAAGAGAAGTAACAAACTACAATGTACAGCAGACTCCATGGGCTCCTTTTACCTCAAAACATAGCAATTAATCCAGCACAGCAATGCAATAAACAGGCCCAAGTAAAAGTAACACACCCATATTCACATTACAAGCAAAGCAGTACATTTTAACCTTATTAAAAATGCATAATAAATTAAATGCACACATTTACAAGTATAAATGAAAACAATCTTGAAACAGCTTTGGCAAATTGGCAACGTGTACCTACTAGAATAATAAATGAATTACATTAACTGTTAACATTCCCCCTCAAAAGGTAGACTTGTACCACATAGACATGGACTTGCAGGAACAGGAAAAATTACCTAAAGAGTATATCGTAACTTCCTGAAAACAGCATTATAGTGCATATTTCCATACAAAAAAGTGCAAACTATGCTCAAACATTTCCTATCTGCAAACAGACAATACCCAGAAAAAGCTACGACAATAGAAATGTGTCACACTAAGTTTATATTTCACTGCCCCCCAACAGAAACAAACAACTTCTATCCACAGTTCAGCCTTTTAAAAGTAATGCTTTCAAATCATACCCCCAAGAATAATAACAATTACATATACATTCAGGTTTTATATCTTTAAAAACTACTACTCAAAAATATCAAACTAACCACTACACAGACTTAAATATTGCGTACTGCACCCACCATCTACCTTTAAACATTAAAAAAATTAAACCACAATATATTCCCATTTTAAACTAGTACAAAAGTCTCAAAATAACCACTGCACAGATTTAAATACTACATACTACATCCCCATCTACCTCTAAACATTCAAAACTTAAATAAAGCACACTATTCCCATTTTAAATAACTAAAGCCACAAAATGCAATTATCTACTTACCACTCACAGTTATTGCTGGGCTGGCTGGCTGGCTTCTTTGCTGGCTGGCTGGCTCCCTTGCTGGCTTCTTTCCTGGCTGGCTGGGCTGGCTGGCTGGCAGGCTCCCTTGCTGGCTTCTTTGCTGGCTGGCTGGCTCCCTTGCTGCTTCTTTCCTGGCTAGCTTCAATGCTGGCTGGCTGGCTGGCTGGCATGCTGGCTGGAGAAAAAAATCAGATCTTTTGTCGCAGCTGCTATAGAGCTTAGTGCTCTACAGCTGCGACCTTTATGGGGCTCTTCAGAAGAAGTTCCCGCCCCCTACAATGGCTGCAGCCAATTACTGTGCTGCATTACCACCCGGACCTAGCAGAGAATCCCTCTAACTGCAGGTCTGGGTGGTGATGTAGCCGCATTGCCGTGGAAAAACCGGAAGTATTTTCGGCTTTTCTACGGCAATTTAAAATGCGAAGCGCAAAGGGGAAAAAAACGGGACTTTTAAAGTCCCACGCTTGGTGAGCGCAGGAAGCGGGATGAGAGGACTCAAACCGTGCGTATCCCGCTGACAACGGGACGGGTGGCAACCGTATTCCTGGCTGGCTGGGCTGGCTGGCTGGCAGGCTCCCTTGCTGGCTTCTTTCCTGGCTGGCTGGGCTGGATGGCTGGCTCCCTTGCTGGCTTCTTTGCTGGCTGGCTGGGCTGGCTGGCTGGCTGGCTCCCTTGCTGCTTCTTTCCTGGCTAGCTTCAATGCTGGCTGGCTGGCTGGCTGGCATGCTGGCTGGAGAAAAAAATCAGATCTTTTGTCGCAGCTGCTATAGAGCTTAGTGCTCTACAGCTGCAACCTTTATGGGGCTCTTCAGAAGAAGTTCCCGCCCCCTACAATGGCTGCAGCCAATTACTGTGCTGCATTACCACCCGGACCTAGCAGAGAATCCCTCTAACTGCAGGTCCGGGTGGTGACGTAGCCGCATTGCCGTGGAATAACCAGAAGTATTTTCGGCTTTTCTACAGCAATTTAAAATGCGAAGCGCAAAGGGGAAAAAAACGGGACTTTTAAAGTCCCACGCTTGGTGAGCGCAGGAAGCGGGATGAGAGGACTCAAACCGTGAGTGTCCCGCTGACAACGGGACGGGTGGCAACCGTATATAGACCCGTAGAAGAAGGCATGCACAGATAATTGAAATATGTATCTCAAAAGAGGAATATGGTTGCCAAACTGGAAAAACATATGACAGGTAAGAAAGCACCAGCTGCAGTCCTAATGAGCTGGGGTTATAATAATTGTTGCTGCAGGTAATGAAGATTGTCTCCATTTTGCTAGGTATGGGTTCCTTTGTGTTGATTTTTCTGGTGGCCTTCTTGATTTTTAGCATGTGCTCAAAAACAGATGGTCGAGAGGAGTTGGTGCCAGATTATCCACATCAGCAAAGTGAGGTCCTGCAGGTATGGGTGTACAAGCTAACCTTCTTTTTGGTTAAGAGGTCTATAGCTGTGGAACAGGGTATGAGAAACCTTTATTAGCTGAAGTAGTCAGAAGAGCTAGTGTTGTCTGACCATAAGCAGGCCATGAGAATCATCCTAGGTCCCTCAAACATATTTTGCAACACTTTTGATAGAAAAAGATTTGAGGGGATATACATAGAGGCAAAGGTCATAGAATGGAAAATTGACAGTGTCCAGAACCCATGCTTTCCTGTGTGTATATCTTCTACAAACCTTTTAGAGTTGGTTGTTGTCTGTGGAACCATGCAAGTCTGTCTCTAGCACCTCCTCTAATTTTTTCATTAGTGGTATGTATGTTTTCTGCTGTATCTGAGAATAAGTAAAGGATAATGTTTGACAACTCCACTGTCTTCCACTATTATTCCAGTAATCAGAAAAGTTTCTTAGAGGAAGGACTAAAAATGAGGTTCTTCCCCAGGGGTATATTACATAGCTGTCCCAGAAAATCCTCTATGAGGGGTTGAAGTCTCAATTCAATATGCCTTCTAATGATGGATTCTGTCGAAACTGTCCATGATGCTGCATCATCCATGTCATACCCACATATTACAACATGTTTACCCATCTTCTGTGCTGTATGGGCAAACCTGGAAAACTGCATGTTCATGGTGTCTTCTTTGATCTCTGGTGACAGTTTTTGTACTTGCTTCAGGACCTCTCCCTTGGCATTTTGTTGTGAGAGTCTGCCAAATGATAGCCCAGAAGGACAAGGAGCAGATGTGTATAACTTTTTACCAAACATATCTAGCAGCCTAATCTCCCCATCATTTGGGAAGGTGTTAAGCATAAAAAGAAACTGCAGCCTATCCCACCACTGGATTTTTGTATAGGTATTTGGAACTCTATTAGATTATATATAACCTAAAAGATTTCTTAGGGGTCAGGAATTCTGACTCTAGTTCCAAGGATGCTACCATAAAGGCATCTATAAGGACTTCATATTTCAGGGGTATAGAAGAGAGTTGTGGCTTATCTAGACTTGTTAGATCCAGGTACCTCTTATCTGTCTGGAATAGCTCCATTGGCACTCAATTGAATTTTACCGGACTTGTGCATGGCTGGGCACAATGCATAGGCAATAAAGATGTCTGACATCAGGAACGATACGGCATGACAGAAGTAGTTGTGTGTCATTGAGAAAATAGAGGCATTGATTATATTGCTTAAATCAGAAACAGCAAAGACTTGTGACTAACTAGAAGAAAGGATCTCTGCACAAAAATATTGAAATTGGGGTGCCAGTCCAGCAATAGATAAGGTATTTGACTATTCCTTCAGTAAGAATATTTTTAAATAGACTTAATTATGCAGACCTTATTTCAGGTATCATTTAAAACTCTTGTAGTAAACACACACATAGCAGGCCATAAGAAACCAAATTCCAGTCCAGGAAAGAGCTTTTGTAGGGCTTTAGTTTTATCTGCTTGATTTATGTCCATATGCTTGGATTAAGCAGAGTTTCACTCAAAGTTCTTTTAAATTAAGTCATAATGAAAAGATGGCCACAGCTGAAATGCCCTTTAATAACTAGTTTCTATAAGAGAACAGGGAGGAAATATTGCTTGTACATAATACAAGTATGACACAAGAGGGTTGGGGAAATTGCACTGCATCATAAATGTCTCAGAAATGCAATGTCTGTATGCATGTAAACTAGGTGGGATTCTGGGAACAAAATACAAGATTAAGAACACAGTAGAACTTTGTAGAAGTAGTTTGATGCAGGATGCAAACAGGACTAATTTTTTAAATAGAATTATTTATTGCTGCCTTGGCTACAAAGTACAATCCCTGATAGCTTAAACTTAGTTGATATTATTCAGTCCTTTGTCTCACACATTAGTGGAAATGTTGCATTTTAATATGTCTGTTTTATGCTATGAAAATATATTACAGATGTTTCTTCACTTCTGTTTAGTCAAAAAAATAAATAAAATGTAAAAAATGCCACATTTAAAGTGAGAGCTTTGACTGGCC